>NC_141135.1:33123464-33423881 GCF_053477565.2 Lygodium microphyllum
GGTTGATTGATTCAACCCTATGTAGTCAATGCATACCCAAAGTGTTCCATCTTTCTTCTTTTGAAATAGCACTAGAGCTCCCCATGGTGAATTGCTAGGATGAATGTAGCCTTGGTCTAACAGTTGCTTGAGTTTCTCTTTCAGTTCAATGGATTCCGGGATGGACATTCTATACAACCTCTTTGTGACTGGTGCAGCTCCTGGTGCCAGCTTGATTTCGTGGTCGACTTCCCTTTGAGGAGAAAGTTTTGTCAGCTCCTTAGGAAATATGTCTGCGTATTCCTTTAACCATGAAGGTTCTTCCCCAGATTCTTGATTCTGATCTAGCTTATTCAGTTTAATCAGATAGATAGGTAGGCCCTTTCTAACTCCTTTTATAATCCGTGTTGCTTTTGCCAGCTGTATTTTTGTCTTACCAGCCTCTCCTTGAGTCGTAACTAGTTCCCCTTCAGAATTTCAAAAGGAGACCTGGCCCTTTCCACAGTGGATATGGGCATCATTGGGTATTCGCCAATCCATTCCAAGCAAACATTCGTGGACACCTAGGTTCATTACCCTAAATCTCACCGAAGTCAACTTCCCACCTGGTAGGAATTTCACCTTAGCAGTTTGCTAAGTACAAGAGACCTCACGACCATTTGCCAATTCCACAAGTAGGTGTGTCTATTGTGGCTATCCCTAGCCTTTTTGCATAGATCGGTGAAATGAAGGAATGTGTACTACCACAATCAATTAGGGTTTTGAAGCTTTTACCTTCATAATCCGATGGAGTTTGGATCACCGAGAATTGGCGATTCGGACCCTTCTTGTGAAGAGCGGCATGAATTGTTGCCCTCTCAATGTCAGCATCCATGGATGGATCTTATTCGTTGCCCAGCTCCTTGTTGGAAACATTGGAGGTTCTCCCTCTGGCCATAACTGTGGCTCCTTGGCCATGCATGGCTCCTTGGAATTGCCCTTGGCGATGTCCTCTGCTAAGCTTGGGACACTGCCTCTTGAAGTGTCCGGCTCGTTGAAATGGAAGCAACGTAGATTGCGGTCATTACCTTGTGTAGGAGCAAAGTTGTTGACATCATTGGTCCTAGCTTTCTTCCTTTGTCCTTGATTCTCACCCTGCGCTCTCTTAGTCTGAGCCCTATACATTCCCTTGTTCTGATCCCTGTAAGGCCAAGTCCTGTTGTTCCTTGGCTTGGTCTGCACCTCCTGTATTATTGGTGTAGCTCGAATGAGTGCGTCTTGTACATCCATTGGGCACATTGATTCCAAGCGGGTGTTTATGGGGGGATTTAACCCAACACAAAACTTTGACTCCTGTTGTGTCATATCCATTGGAGGCGCGTACTTTTGGAGAGAAACAAACTTTGAATAATATGCATCAAGGGATAGTCCAAGCTGCTTCAATTCATAGAATTCGTTCATCTTCTGTGTGCGGTAGGCAGGTGGCAGATACCTCCCTCACATAGCTTCCTTAAGCTTCTCCCAAGTGACTGTCCCTTCCGAGATTTCTTGGTCTCTACACCACTGTTTCCACCAAAGTCTTGCTTTACCTGTAAGCTTAAGTTTGGTGAGCATGGCTTGGTTAGCAGGTGCAATTCCTGCTGCCTCAAAATAGTCCTCCATGGACTCGATCCAGATCTCATTATTAGTTTGAACAGTCCTTCCCTTGCCATCGCATTGAGGTGGCTTAATTTGTTTGAGAAGGAACTTCTTCTCTTGAATCATAGCTGTACTTAGTGCAGGAGTCAGACTTGGAACCTGCACTTGGGGTTGCATATGGACAATAAGATTCTTTATGTTAACAACTTATCACTCGTTCCCCATATCACATTATTATGACTTGCACAGCTTTTAGCCAAGTGACTTAATCAATAAACACCTTTGCCAACATTTACAATCAGGATAGACAATAGTAAAAAGTCTTATTCATTCATGAGGGCATAGCCCTTTGAGTACATTTATTTTGGGAAAGTAGAACAAGCTGATTGGTACATCAATTTAGGGAAAATAGGATTGTGTTACAATTGGCTACAGGGACTTAGTAATAATATGGAGTGGGGTCATAGATTTTCAGGAAACGATAAATCATAGGAAGCTTGGGGTATCCCTTCCTTTGATACTCGTTCTTCTCATAGTGCCCTAGAACTTTGATTTTGTTGGCAAGGATGACCCGAGTCACTTCTTCATACACATACTTGTTATGCTTGACTTGCCGACTGCCAACATGCAGGGTTGCGTTTGCGTGAGCTTCGACAAACATGAACAGCTTCACGATCTTTAAATCCTCCATCCACTTGATTCTCTTCAAATTGGTCTGAAGGTACACAAGTCGGTGGGCTGCTATATAGTATATTCCTGATTCTCTTGTCCATCTCTGTTTTGCATACAGGGGTGAAGGATCGTAGATGCGGTCTAGAATATTCATCATGCCTAGCCTTTGATGATAATCTGAAGCATGCATTGTAGTCATGAACATAACCTGGAACACCAAGAACTTGCTCCATGCTTCGTGACTCTGCAACCCAGCATCCATGAGTGAGTAAGGAATTGTTTTCAATAGAAAACACTGCTCTATTCCACTCACCTTCCCTTAACCGTCCCCTAATTCCCTTTACTTTCCTCCATTAAGTTCCCTTGTAAATCTTAGATCCCATTGGTTCGCCCTGATACCAATTGTAAACGTGCCCGCTTATCCACTTCCAGGACACGTCTTAGCAGCCCATCGGGAGGAGGGTCTAGAAGGCTTTGCTTGGCACTTGCAGGGAATGAAACAGGGTTTGCAATCTAGGTATTCCCGAGTCTGCCCCGAGCAAAAGTGTCCAGCCATTCCCACTTGGGATCAACCTAAGGTCAGGATTCCTTTTCTATCAACAAAGTCTCTATGGAGAAGCTAGCGTCGAGCTCCGGATGTACCATTTGTATAGGAACAACAGAGTCGAAGCGGACTCATGCTGCACTTGGTTCATGGAGAATGGGAAATGAGAGCGATGCAAAGGTCAACCTCTCTGCCATATGGCATAGTCCCATTCTTTCCCCTAAAATAGAATAAACTAGAAATTCTACATCTACTGGCACTAGGTCTTCATTGTCTTATTATCTCATCATTTGATAAATGTTCCCAGCTAATCGGGACCACCCTTCTGTAGGACGGAACTAAGTCACACCCATCGCACTTTCCTCAGTTTGCTTTAGTTATCTAATTACCTAACACATTATGTTTTGACATGCAAAATCAGCTTCCTTGATTAAACAAATTAATCATGGGTTCCTTCATGTATCTTAGGCACTGACACAAAAACAATGCCAAGCAAGTTCCTTTTTCTCCAATAACTGCTCTTTATTTATCAAAATCCCAGAGTACATCCAATATCACGCCCGAAGGCTATCCCAGTAATCTACAGGATTGACGCTCAAGTTCCACCCGTTGACTAGTACATGGGCCTCGAGATCCCATCTCGAGTCACGTCGGCCTCTTGTGTGGGATCCGGAGGCAAGGGATTTATAGCTAGAGCCTCCCCTGGCACCCAAGCATCCTCCTGCTCCAAGCAACACCCACGGAGAGACCTCTCGCAGTGGGTTAGGTCCATATACCCAGCACGGTTAACAACCCCCTTGCATAGGGCCAGGCAGACAGTCGGAGGTAACTGTACCTGCCTCTCCCACTAGGCTTTCAATTTGAAGCATTGTGTTTTCCTTGAATTAGTTCCTCGAGCAAAGAGATCAAATAATATACCTAAGTACAAGCACGAATATTTCAGAGGTCGTTTGTACGACCGACTAATAAGGTGTGACTCCTTTTTTCCCGCATGCTCCCAACATCCGATTTTTGGGTCTCTTCGCGACTTGGCAAGATCCCAATAATTTCAAACAAGATACGCAATCAAATGGTCCTGGTAAGTTGACTTATACTTGTCCTTTTCCCTTGGGTTTTACCTTAGGGTATCTTAGTCCCTAACTCAAGCATTAGCTGGTTAGTCAAGGCAACGGACATGCCTTATTTGCAACCCAACCAAGGGTATTTTAATCTCTAATTCCAACCAAGATCACTTTACACACATGGCAACACATGATTCTTCGTTTAGACTTTCAAGATGCAGTCTAGATGCATGCGATCCTTCCAATTCTCTTAGTGCGGTTCTATGCAGGATTTCCCAATCAACCTTAACCATCGTGCACATTGTGCATTTAATATAGTTGTACCTCCTAACAACTTTTATCTCTCTTTAATCCTAGCAACGAGTACTTATTTCTAATGCACCGGATCACATGTGACTTGCGTATATGAAAGTCTAGGGTTTTGTCTAACGATGCAAGTGTATCTCATGAAAAGAAATTAACATTTCATGTGTTTCTTTTAGCCATGATTGAAAAACGTGAATTCTAAATGACTATTCATGCACTGAACTGGTTAAAAAGCTATCATTTTATGTGAAGTAAGATGATAACCTTATCATTTTATGTGTGTAAAAGCTATCATTTCATGTGAGGTAAGGCGATAACCTTATCAATTTATGTGAGTAAAAGCTATCATTTCATGTGAGGTAAGGCGATAACCTTATCATTTTATGTGAGTAAAAGCTATCATTTCATGTGAGGTAAGGCGATAGCCTTATCATTTTATGTGAGTAAAAGCTATCATTTCATGCATAAAATCTTATGCGAATTCCAAATTCTACCGTTTCACATATGCAACTTAGTACTTAGAGTAAACAAAATCCTAAGACTCGTTCTTGTCTCATGCACGTCATCAATCCTTTCATCTGTTCCATGAGAAATAATACCTAATTAATTTTTTTAAAAGCTTAGAACCTGGGCTTGATTCATGTGTGCTCCATTGGTCGTTTCGCTTGCCCCTCCAGCATCACTGGTGGCTTGGGTGCCTACGCTTCCTACGACTTTTTTCTTGGGAGCCATTCGCCTCGTGGAGATTAGGCAGTCCGGACCTTAGCAGGTTTCGGGTTGACAGGTTCAGTAGGAAAGACCGCTGGATGGGGTCCTGCATCAAGGGAGTGGTTTGGGTGGCTTGTTGCAATACAAACTCCCACTCCCTCTCCTTCTTTCTTTCTCTTTCTCTCTCTTCTTCTTTTTCTCCTCTTCTCCTTCTTTCTCTTTCTCTCTCTCTTCTTCTTCTTTTCTCTTAATCTCCTACTCTCTCTCTCTCTCTCTCTCTCTTTCTCTCCTTCTCCTTCTCTCTTATTCCTCTACTCTCTCTCTCTCCTTCTCCCTCTCCCACTTCTTTTATCCTCCTTCCCTCTCTTTCTCTTCTTCTTCTCTTCTTCTACTACTCTTCTCTCTCCTCTCTCCCTCTCCCTCTTCTTCTTCTTCTTCTACCTCTCTCCTTCTCTTCTTCTCCTTCTACTTCTCTCCCCCTCTTTTCTTTTCTTTCTCACTCCTTCTTATCCTCTCCTTCTCCTTCTCTCCTTCCCCTTCTCTCCCTCTTCTTCTCTTCTCTCTTCCACTCCTTCTTTTCTCTCCTTCTCCTTCTCTCCCTCTTCTTCACTCTCCCACTCCTTTTCCTCTCTCCTTCTCCTTTTCTCCCTCTTCTTTTCTCTCCTCACTCCTTCTATTTCCTTCTCTCCCACTACCCTTTTCTCTCCCACTCCTTCTTCTCTCCTTCTCCTTCCCTCTCCCTCTCCCTCCTCTTCTCTCTCTCTTCCTCCTTATTTCTCTTCTCTCCTTCTCCTTCTCTCCCTCTTCTCCCCTTCTCTCTCCCTCTCCTTCTTATCCTTTCCTTCTCCTTCTCTCCTCACCGCCTAAACTGGATGGCAACCAGGGAGGGAGGCGGTTTTTTCGGAGGGCCCAAGGAGGGTCCCACGATGTCTAGTAAATGGGGGGTGACTATGATCGAAGGCCCTAGGTGGCCCTACGCAGCATTGACCGAGGGGAGGTGGGTGACATAAAGAAGGCTAGGTGGCAGAGCAGCACGTCGGACCAGAGGCTACTCTTGTAGCAGGTCGTAAGGGGGAAACTCTAATTGGACTGCCAGGGAGGGTGGTACAGTGATTGACAGCAGGGCGGCTATACGACTGAGAGCCCGAGGGGGACGATAGTCACTACAGACAGAGGGGGAATGACCTTCAACAGAGGCCCAAGGCCCTGTGTAGCAGCTGACGGGGGGGAGGGTTGGTGACCTATAGCCTCTCTCTCTACTACCTGGGGGAGGGGAGAAGCCTCCCCTTATATAGGGGAGGGGAGGAGGTAGGTGGCATGGCTACCTCCCACCTGGAGGTTGCATGCCTCCCCTGCACCATCACTCCCTCTCTCTCTCTCCTCGATGTATTGTCGACGGGGAGAGAGGGGGGAGTAAAAAAATTTGAACTAATAATAAAATAATTTTTCTTTTTCTTTTAAAATTTCAGGGGAGGGTTTCTATGGCCCATTACAATATGATCAATCAAACTCGAAAGGCTTTGAGTTCTGAGTTTGAAATGACAAACTTGGGCTTGCTACACTATTGTTTGGGAATTGAAGTTTGGAAAGAGCCAATAAATATATTCATCTCTCAGAAAAAGCATGTATGGGAGATCTTGAAGGCATTTGGCATGACTAAGTGCAAGGAGATAGCTACACCTGTGGAGGTGAATGCAAAGTTATCAGTTAAAGATACATCAACACTGGCAGACATTGGGAGGTACAGGAGGATACTTGTGTAATACCAGACCAGATATCAATTTTGTTGTTGGTGTTTTGAGTAGGTTCTTAAACAAACCTCATGAGAGTCATTGGAAGGCTGGGATGTGGGTGCTTAGATACTTGAAGGAAACTCTTGACTATGGTATCACATACAGTTCCAGAACTTCTCTTGTGGGGAATCGTGACTTAGATTGGGCAGGAGACAATGATTCCAGGAAGTCAATTTCTGGTTATTGTTTCTCTTTCGGTTTAGGAATTTTCTCTTGGATTAGTAAGAAGCAGCCAACAGTGGCATTTTCTTCTACCGAAGTAGAGTACAAGGCAATTTTTTTTGCTGCATGTAGAGCAGTGTGGTTGAGAAGGATCCTATGGCATAAGGGAGTGCAAGATGAAGAACCAACTGTGCTTAGATGTGACAATTAGAGTTGCATTGCCATTGCCAAAAATCCAGTGTTTCATGCATGCACCAAACATATAGAGATCCAGTATCACTATGTGTGTGATTTGATGGAGGATGGGATATGGAACTAGTCTACTGTCCAACAGAGGTGAATGGAGTGGATATCTTCACCAAAGCACTTACAAAGGATCTGCTTCAAGTTCATCTTCAGAGACTCGGCATTGGGCCGAGGAGATAGTTCACCTATGGGTGGACATTGAGGAGGGGTGGTAGATATGCTCAATGCCCCACCCTCATAAGGTGCCACCAATGATCCATGGTGCTCAAAGTTGTAAGGTCCCCATTATGAGGAGAAGCCAAATGTGAGCCCGGACATTGGTTGAGAGTCTTGACTTGTATATCATATGAGGTCTATGTGATCAGATGGCAAAAAGGTGACCATTGTGGATCTAATATTTGGATTGGACTGAGTAGTTAAGTTGGTAGTAACTCGAGGCAAATTGCATCGAGTTGTGGGGTAAGGGAGTTAAAAGGGTCCCCTATTTTGGGGTCCGAGGGCTACTTTTGTGGCCCCTGGCTATGTTGAGATGGCAAGCTCAACACGTGCGGACATTGATGATGGACCGCCTGGCTAGATGAGTCCGCACATCTACACTTAGCACGTTGGTGGTCATTATGATACTCACATGGCCATTGACTTATTACTTATTATATTTAGTTTGTTACACCTACCTATAGCTGGCAAAGATATAACGCCAGTCAATTGTATAGTCAGTTATGCATTGTTTGACTTAGAAGGCCACTTTCCTTTATTTTGTATCTTTTCTATACTTTGTGTACATTGTACAGTGTGTGGAAGAAGAAGAAAAAACTAGCAACAAAACGTTTTGGCCTCCATCTCTCTTCTTGTGTTCTTGAGTGAGCTTCCTCTTGTGTAGATAGCGTGTGTTTGGCATAGCAGCTCAATCATATCCCCCCATCACACAATTATTGACATGGTATCAGAGCCACGCCACTAAGAATGGCTGATTTTGAAGGCTAAAGTGAAGGAGAAGAAGCAAGGTTCGAGCAAGCAAGCAACGGGTAAGAAGCTCTTCCATTCTTCCACTCTCTTTTCTGGATAGTGCCTTTGGAGGCACCGGAAGCAGGGTCGAGAAAAAATCTCCAATTGTTTTGAGATTTGGTATGCGAGCAGATCACTATATTGGGCATCTGAGGCCGTTTTAGGCCCCGTTTTAGAGCTGCAAGGTTGCGGATGATAGTTTTAAGGTACACTATGATTTTGGCTGTATTGAACGAAAGTGGGTATGCAGGTTACAAATTGCGAATCTATAATTTTTGAGGTGTTTTCAGGAAGCAAACATAAGGTTTATCTGCAAACAGGTTGTAGATTACATGTACTATTGAGCAATCAGTGAAAAAGGTTGCTTGATGTATTACTATGCACGTGTTGTGAAAGATTGCAGAAGACTAGCTTATTGTGTTGTATCCTTGTTTGTGATAATGGCAGAGAACAGTGGAAATCCCATTATTGAGAAGCTCGACAAGAACAACTACCCTTCATGGAAGTTTCCTGTGACAAACTTCCTCATTAGAAAGGACACCATATTGGGGAATATGGGAATTTTCTATAAGTTTGGGACACGTGATCAAATCTTTGGATTTGCCATAACTTGAACACTATAACTCCAAATTGAGCACTCTATAGCTTAATAGATTCCATTTTTCAAGCGCTTTCCAATGATAGGTCACATCATATGGTTTTGAGAGACTTATGGGCATGTTATCCAGATGCCACCTTTTTAGTATTCAAAAAAGAAGAATTGCGAGATTCCCAAACTCACTAATATTGTGTTAAAGGGCCTTTATGAGTTTATTTTAGGTGAAGAAAAAGAGCCAGAGCTGGGTATCCCTCCGACTGCAGATGAGTTAAAAGCACGGAAAGAGTGGAATGTGAAAGACAAAAAGGTGATGTACTGGCTATCTGTAGTCATTGATAATACTATGCTGCAACATATCAAGAATGCAGAAACTTCACATGTAGCTTGGAAAATTTTTGAGAGCATATTTACAGTAAATACAAAAGCACGAAAGATTCAACTCAAGTAGGAGTTGAATGCCTTGAAGAAAGGGAAAATGTCTGTCAATGAGTATGTGTTGAAGGTGAGGAGCATTGCAGATGCTTTAACAGCGATTGATGCAATGCCGGATGATGATGATTTGGTTTCATCCACTTTGAGTGGCCTTAACAATGAGAGGGCATGAAAATCATTTGTTACTTTAGTATATGTATGGAAGCCATTTTCAGATTTTGATGAGTTGATCTCTCTCATGATTACTGAAGAGATCAATATGCAGGGTGACTCGTCTGAAAGAAATGGTGAATAGGTCCAATAATTTTACTCGAGTTCAGGAAGGGGACATGGTAGATCCTCTTTGAGAGGCCATAGTATGGGACGTGCTGGCGATAACCAACAAAATAGGTTCAATCAACAATTTGGTGAAATGCAGGTTTCTGGAGGTAGAGGAAACTTTAGAGGCAGAGGGAGGAAGAGGTGGATGGCAGAACAGAGGCTCTGGAAATTCTGCTATTGTCTGCTATTATTGTGGCAAAACATGACATATTGTAGCCAATTGTTATGCTAAGAAGGATGATATTTGCAGTGGTAAATTGTAGCAAAGAAACTATCTATTGTCTTCACGACAGAATGAAGAGAAAAATAAGCGTTTGTTTGTTATGCAGCATATGATGAATGCAGTTACAGGAAAGGGGACACATAATGATGTATGGTATGTTGATTGAGGTGCATCTAATCATATGAACAGTCATGTTGAATGGTTTAGAGAGATGCAGGACTTACAAAACCCAGGTTATGTGCAGAGGGGTGATGATTCATGCCACCCAATTTCACACATTGGAAAGGTTCCCTTGTCCATGTATGATGGCCAGACAAAGAGTCAGATGTATTACGTGTGCCATCAATTACAAAGAATCTAGTGTCTGTTGCAACGCATGGTAGAGTAAGGGTTGCAGGTCTGATTCAATACAAAAGGTTTTTTTGTAGAAGACTTTAATGATAAGTGCATATTGGTCGCAAAAGGAAGTAGAGTTGGACAAATATTCACTTTAGATGCTGGAATTTCTGCAATGGATATTGCTATGTATGCTAAAGTAAAAGGAGTAGTTGCAGATATTGAAATATGGCATAAATATATTGGACATGCAAATGTGCAAAGGCTGAAATCTAGAGGATTGGTTATAGGGTTGCCTTCTTTTAGAGTTGTAGAATTGAATAAAGTCTGTGAAGCATGCCAATGTGGTAAGCAGGTGAGACAACCCTTCTCGCATGATAGAGAAGTGAGCATAAATATACTTGATGTAGTACATACAAATGTCTGGGGGCCTACACAGAATGTATCTCTTGGTGGTAGTAAATAGTTTGTCACATTTATTGATGACTGTTCAAGGAAGCTATGGGTATACTTCATGAAGGAAAAAAGTGATGTGTTTGAGTGCTTCAAATCTTTTAATGCATCTGTTGAAACAGAAACATGCTTAAAAGTGAAGTGCTTGAGATCATATGGAGGGGGAGAGTACCACTCTAATGAGTTCAGTGGTTTCTTGAGGACTCATGGGATAAAGAGGCAATTTACTTGCAGGTATATCCACACAGAAAAATGGTGTTGCAAAAAGAAAAAATATGCATATTGCACAAGTTGCATGGGCATTAATGGCTGAAAAGAATATGCCCAAACATTTTTGGTTTGAGGATATCCATATTGCTGTTTAGATTATGAACATAACTCCCACAGTTGCAGTTCATGGAATGACTCCTGAAGGATGCTTTACTGGAAAAAGCTTGATGTATCGCACTTGAAGGTATTTGGCTCTGTTGCATACATTCATGTGCCAGATGAGCTACAGAAGAATCTTGATCCAAAGGTAGAAAAATGTGTTTTTATTAAATGCTCTTTAGAATAGAAAAGGGTATCGTTATTATAACCCTGTCACACAGGTGATTTCAGAGTGAGCATGGATGTTATCTTTGATGAGATGGGAAGTTGGTATACACCTGCTGGTGATGTTTTGGATGATAATAATGATTATGACAGCTATGTGTAGAAAGATAAACAAGAATCACAGAGTCTTAATGGACCAAAAACATCATTTGGTACTACACCTACAATGAGCCCTTGGTCTGGGAGACTAAGGAGTAGCCCCACATCTTCAGGTGTATCTATAAGTGTTGCAGGGAAGGACAAATGAAAGAAGAAAGTGCTGGATGGTAATGATATATCTACTAGTCATTTGGGATTTGATGGAGATTCTAGTGGTTCAGAGAGTTTGGATGATGAGCTTGGCATTCCTTGAGTTAGGACACCAAGTGTATAGAAAGCTCATAGTAATGTAAAGGCTCCATTGAGAGATCCGATGGTATGCAGATCTAGCAAGGTCAGATACCCTATTAAAAGATTTGGTTTTGAAGGTTATGCAGCTCACCATTATGCTTATATGGTGAAATAGTTGAGGATGTTGAGCCCACTTGTTTTGAGGATGCTATTGGTCATGCTCATTGGGATGCAACAATGAATGAGGAGATGGCTACATTAGAAGCCAATAAGACTTGGGATTTGGTACCCTTACCTAAGGGTAAGAAAGCTATTGGCTGTAAGTGGGTTTACAAAGTCAAGCATAATGCAGACAGTTTAGTTAGCAAGTATAAGGCTAGGCAAGTTGCGAAAGGCTATGCTCAAACATATGGCATAGATTATGAAGAGACATTCAGTCTAGTTGCTAGGATGGAAACTGTTAGGTGTGTGATTGCCTTGGCAGCAACCAAAGGTTGGAGTTTGCAGCAAATGGATGTTAAGAATGCCTTCTTGCATGGTGAATTGCAAGAAGAAGTGTATATGGAGTAGCCAACATGTTATGAGGATTTAGAGCATCCCACATATGTGTGCAGGTTAAAGAAGGTGCTCTATGGGGGATGAAGCAAGCACCTAGGACAAGATTGGAGAGTATCTTGTCAATATTGGATTTTTTAATTTTGATGCTGATCACTCACTTTATGTGAGAAAGGGAGATGCAGGTTTGGTCATCATAGTCATCTATGTGGATGACTTGATTATTACAGGTGACAATGACAACGGGATTACTGAAGTTAAGGACTTCTTGAAGAAGAAGTTTGAGATGAAAGATCTGGGTGAGCTGAGATACTTTCTTGGTATTGAGGTGATCAGATGTGATAATGGTATATGGCTGTCCCAAAGGCAGTATGGCTTGGATATGTTATCCAAGTATGGTATGATAGTAGGTAAGCCTCTTTTAGTACCATTGGAGCAAAATGTGAAGTTGAGTGCTGACATTGGGGATGAAATAAAAGACCCTACTATGTTCAGGAGGATAGCGAGGAGTTTGATTTACATGACTATCACAAGGCTAGACTTGAGCTATGCTGTTGGCCTTGTCAGTCAGTTTATGAAAATGCCTAGAAAGACTCATTTGGATGCAGTTATACGTATATTGAGGTGTGTGAAGTCCACTTTACATTATGGACTTTTTTATGAGGCAGGTAAGGATGTATAGGTCTTTGGATACACAAATGCAGATTGGGCTGGTAGCATGTCAAACAGAAGATCTACAAGTGGATTCATGTTTTCCCTTGGTAGTGCAGTAGTTACATGGAGCAGCAAAAAGCAACCTACAGTTGTTTATCGAGTACAGAGGCTGAGTATAGAGGTGTTGCTATGGTAGCATGTGAGGTGGTATGGCTGCAAAAGTTATTAGGTGATTTGGGTGTGCAGGGAGATGGTCCAGTTGTCATTCATTGTGACAACATGAGCAGCATACAGCTAGCTAGGAATCCAATGTTCCATGCTAGGATAATACACATTGAGGTGCACTACCACTTTGTGAGAGAGAAGGTACTTGCAAGAGAGATTGACTTGGCATATGTCAGCATACAGGATCAGATAGCTGACATTTTCACAAAGGCATTGGGTGAAGAGTAGCTTTAAAAGTTTTGAAGCTTACTTGGAGTTGCGGAGATAGAATTGATCTTGAGGGGAAGTGTTGAGATAGCAAGCTCAACACGTGCGAACATTGACGATGGACCGCCTAGCTAGATGAGTCTGCATGTCTACACTTAGCACATTGGTGGTCATTATGATACTCACATGGCCACTGACTTATCACTTATTATATTTAGTTTGTTACACCTACCTATAGCTGGTAAAGATATAACGCCAGTCGATTAGTGTAGTCGGTTATGCACTGTTTGACTTAGAAGGCCACTTTCCTTTATGTTATATCTTATCTATACTTTGTGTACATTGTATAGTGTGTGGAAGAAGAATAAGGAACTAGCAAGAAAACATTTTGGCCTCCATCTCTCTTCTTGTGTTCTTGAGTGAGCTTCCTCTTGTGTATACAGTGTGTGTTTAGCACAGCATCTCAAGCACATTTCCCCATCACGTGATTCTTGACAAGCTGGGGGGTCCCAAGGGGATGAGCGGCCCCCTTGGTGGGGGTCTAGGGAAGCGGCCCTAGCCTGACGGTAAAGGAAATATTCTCTGGCCGACTAGTGGAGGCTCATAGGGTAGGTTGGTCATGCCAACCTAACCGCCTTCACGGGCTATAAAAGCTAAACCCCTTCACAGCCATCCATCATCTATCTTTCACCCAATCAAAGTTGTTCCAACTAGCCTTAAGCTCTTCACCTATCTTCTATCTAGATCGCCATCTAATCTTCACTATGGAAGGACACAAGTGGACAAGGCCATCTCTATATCAGTTATTTGGAGCTAAAGAAAGTTTCTAATTCTCCTCTTATCTGTTGTGTACTCTCTATCTCTATCTCTTTCTCGGATTCTGTTCGTTGCGCTGTGTAATTTTTACAACCACTTGAGTGGTAGATGCTTTTTGGGATATTATTCATGCTGAAAGTTCAAAGTTTGGACTTATTTATTGCTAGTTATACCAGGGTATTCACTCGTTATTGTCTGTAGGAAGGATACTTATCATCTTCACTTGACGTACATGCAATATATTCTGACCGGTCGGACATGTATCAACTCCTGCATAGAGTGGCAACTGAATGAGATGTTTTGGGGCTGTTTTGAGGTCTGAATACTCTTGTTTTAATAGTGAAAATACAACTGGTTATAGCACTGGCCTGGTTGTATTTGGTACTACTACTTGCATACAGTACAAACTTTGATACTTGTATGGACATAGTTTGTTGCTAGGATGTTTTGCCACTACAATAGAATGTTTTGAACTGATTTAAGCTTGGTTTATGCTTAGTTGAATGTGTTTTTTCATTGTTGGAATATAGTTTACAGCAAGCAGGTTGTGAGGAAAACTATCCTAAATTGTAGAAAACTGTGCTGAATGGCAAGAAACTGATCCCGAACTGTAGGAAAAGGAGTTTGATACTTATAGGTTGTATACATCACTGAATACCTAAGCTATAACTATGGCAAATGCTCAAGGCACTAACAATATCACTCAAATTGTGGGAGAAAAGCTGGACAAAAAAAAAATTGCTTTATGGAAGTTTCGTATAAAGAATTTTTTGGTTTGCAAAGATTATTGGGACTCATGTACAGGTTATTGAGAAAAGATGGGCAAAAAAAAAAATTTATGGAAGTTCCGTATGAAGAATTTTTTGGTTGGCAGAGGTTATTGGGACTTATGTGCATGTGATGAGGCTAAACCTGAAATGCATGAAAGGAATCCGACAAATGATCAGAAAAGGGCTCATAAGCTATGGACTGAGAGAGCATGCAAGGTGTTACATTGGTTTTCCTTATGCATAATGCTATGGTTATACAGATTACTGGATGCAGTTTCCCAAAGGATGTATGGGACATACTCATGAAGAATTATGGAAATGTAACACATGCAAGAAAGATTCAGCTAAAGCAACAGTTCAATAACATGTCTAGGAATGGTAGAAGCATTTAAGCCTACACTACATAGATCAAGAATATAGCGGATCAGCTTGCCACCATTGGATCTTCAGTGTCTGAGGATGATAGGATTGCAGTTACATTGAATGGACTTGGCAAAGAGTATAAAGCATTTGATACGTCTAATTCCATGAGAGCTGAATCCCTTGATTGGGATGAGCTGATTGCTTTGCTACTGCATGAGGAAGTTAATCTTGTTGGGCTGAATATAGGTTCTAGTATGTCTCAAAGCAGAGACATTGTTCTTTACTCTAGCCAGCATGGCAGAGGCAGCAGAGGCCTTGGCTCATTTCGAGGTCAAGGAGACACTTGAAACACTTATGGACAGCATCAGCAGAATGCCTGGCATGGCACAAATATACATGGCCAACATGGATTTGGCAGCTTTAGAGGCGGGGGAGATCACCCCATGATAGAGGTGGTGGATTTGGTTCATGGTAGTCAAATGATCAGTCAAACAGAGATAAGGATTGTCATTACTGCGGCAGATATGGACACATTGTAAAGTATTGTTACAAGAAGTAGGGAGATATGAAGGCAAAGGGCAAACAACATGGGCACTATGCACCTTCTAGCGGTGCTCATGATGAGCAGGTTGACAGATTGTTTGCCATGCAGCATGTGTCTAAGAATGCATCTAGGTAGAATAGAGATGAGATATGGTATATTGATTCAGGGGCTTCAAATCATATGACACCCCATGGAGAATGGTTTGACGAGATGGTTGTAAGCTCACATGGTTATGTGTATACTAGGGATGACACCCAACATGAAATTTAGCACACATGATGTAACATGTCCGCTCATATGCTTATGGGACATGTCTTAGCAGCCCATTGGGAGGAGGGTCTAGAAGGCTCCACCAGGCACTCGCAAGGAATGACACAGGGTTTGCGATTCCCAAGTCTGCCCTGAGTAGAAGTGTTCGGCCGTTCCCACTTGGGATCGACCTAAGGTCAGGGTTCCCTCCCTATTAGCAAAGTCTCTAAGAAGAAGCTAGCGTCGAGCTCCAGATGAACCACTTTGTGTAGAAACAAGAGAGTTGAAGCGGATTCATGCTGCACTTGGTTCATGGAGAATGGGAAACGAGAGGATGTGAAGCTCAACCTCTCTGCCATAGGGCGTAGTCCCATTCCTTTCCCCTAAAACAACATAAATTGGGATTCTTACCCTACTGATACTAGGTCTTCATAGTCTTGTTATCTCGTCATTTGAGAAAAGTTCCCAGCTAACCAGGACCACCCCTCTGTAGGACAGACCTAAGTCACGTCCACCGCACTTTCCTCAGTTTGCTTTAGTTATCTAATTACCTACGTGCAAAATCAACTTCCTTAATTAATCAAATTAATCATGGGTTCCTTCACTTAACTTAGGCACTGACACAAAATCAATGTCAAGCAAGTTCCTTTTTCTCCAATATCTGTTCTTTATTTATCACAATCCTGGAGTACATCCAATATCATGCCCAAAGGCTATCCCAGCAATCCACACGATTGCTGCTCCAAGTTCTGCCTGTTGACTAGTACATGGGCCTCGAGATCCCATCTCGAGTCATGTCAGCTTCTTGTGTGGGATTCAGAGGCAAGGGATTTACAGTCAAAGCCTCCCCTAGCACCCAAGCATCCTCCCACTCCAAGCACCACCCACGGAGAGACCTCTCGCAGCGGGTTAGGTCCATATACCTGGTGCGGCTAACAACCCCCTTGGATAGGGTCAGGCAGGCAATCGGAGGTAACTATTCTTGCCTCTCCCTCCAAGCCTTTAACCTGAAGCATTAAGTGCTTTTCCTTGAATTAGTTCCTTGAGCAAAGGGGATCAAATAATGTACCTAGGTGTACAATCACAAGCATTTCAGAGGCCGTTTGTACGACCAACTGTTAAGGTGTGATTCCTTATTTTTTTCCGGATGCTCCCAGCATCCGATCCTAATTCTTTTTCATGGATGCTCCCAACATCTGATCCTAGATCGTTCGCGATTTGGCGAGATCCCAATAGTCTCAAAAAAGATCATGCAAGCAAATGTTCTTGGTAAGCTAACTTATTTTGACTTGCTCTTTCCTTTTACCTTATGGTATCTTAACCCTAACTCAGGCATTAGCTGGTCAATCAAGGAAATGGACATGCCTTATTCGCAACCCAACCGAGGGTCTTTTGTTCTTCGAGTTCTAACCAAGTTCAGTTAACACACTAGGCAACGCAGGATTCTTCATCTAGGTCTTTAAGATACAGTCTAGATGCATGCGTCCCTTCCATTTCTCTTGGAGTAGTACTATGCAGAGTTTTCTAATCATCCTTACCCATCATGCACAAGGTGCATTTAGTATATTTGTACTTTCTAAACGTCCTTTAACTCTGGTAATGAATACTTATTCCTAATGCATCGGATCACATGTGACTTGCATATATGAAAGTCTAGATTTTTACCCATCTGTGCAAACACATCCTACAAACAGAAACTATCATTTCATGTGTTTCTTTTAGTCATCATTGCGAAGCATGAATTTTAAATGACTATTCATGCACCGAACTAGTTTAAAAGATATTATTTTATGTGAAATAATGCAAAAACCTTATCATTTTATATGTGTAAAAGCTATCATTTCATGCATATAAACTTATGCGAATTCCATACTCTACCATTTCACGCATGCAACTTAGTGCTTAGAGTAAACAAAAACCCTAAGACTCGTTCTTGTTCCATGCACATAGCTAATCCCTTCATTTCTTCCACGAGAAATAATACATAATTAATTATAAAGCTTAGAACATGGGTTTGATTCGTGACCATAGGGACGTTTGTTGCGTTGGTCGCTCTACTTGCCTCTCCAGCATTACCGGTACCAATGGTAGCTTTGGCATCTACGCTTCCCGTGATTTTCTTCTTGGGAGCCATTTCTACTCGGGGTTTGGATAGTTCGGGCCTTCGTGGCCTTTAAGATGACTAGTTTGGGAGGGAAAGGTTGAGGGAAGGGGATCCTTTGCCGATGAGGGGGTGGCTTGAGTGTGGCTCCTTGAACCGTCTTCACTCTCCAACTCTCTTCCCCTCTCTTTCTCCTTCTCTCTCTCTCTCCCTCTCTTCTTCCTCTTCTCTTCTCCTTCTTTCTCTCTCTCCTTCCTCTTCTTCTTCTTTTTCTACTTCTCTCTTTTCTCCTTCTACCTCTTCTACTTCTTCTTCTCCTTCTCTCTCTCTCCTCTTTCTCTCCTTCCCTTCTTCTCTTCTCTCTCTCCTTCTCTCCCTCTCTCCCTCTCTTCTTCCTTTCCTTCTACTTTTCCTCCTCTTCTCCTTCCCTCTCTCTCCTTCTCTTCTTCTCTCGCTCTCCTCTCCTTCTTTTCCTTCTTCTTTTCCTTATTCTTTTCCTCCTCTTCTCCTTCCTTCTCCCTCCTCTTCTTCTCTCCCTCTCCTCTCCTTCTTCTTTTCCTCCTCTTCTCCTTCCTTCTCTCTCCTTCTCTTCTTCTCTCCCTCTCCTCTCCTTCTTCTTTTCCTTTTTCTTTTCCTCCTCTTCTCCTTCCTTCTCTCTCCCTCTCTTCTTCTCTCCCTCTCCTCTCCTTCTTTTCCTCCTCTTCTCCTTCCCTCTCTCTCTCTCTCTCTCTCTCTCCTTCCCTTCTTCTCTCCCTCTTTTCTTCCTCTCCTTCTTCTTTCCCACTTCTCCTTCTCTCTTCTCTCCTACCTCTTCTTCTTCCACTTCTTCTTCTCTCTTCTCTCCTTCTACCTCTTATTCTTTTTCTTCTTCTCCCCTCTCTCTCTCCCTTCACTTCTTCTCTCCCACTCCTCTTTTCTGCTCATGGGGGAGGCCGCAGTCGACTGGCAGTCGAGGAGGCAGGTGGGGGGAGGGGGGTAGCTCAATCAAAAGGCACAGAGGCATTGTTGCAGTCGGAGGGAGGAGGTGATGAGTATGAAGGTGGGGGGGGCACTGCTGCCACATGAGCGAGGAGGGGGGAAGAGTCAACTGCCGGAGCCCTTAGTCTATCACTGCTATTGCAAGAGGGAGGAGGTGGAGATGTAGGGAGGCAAGGCGCTCAGTCTCTCTACCTCTGTGGACCACTAGGGGATCCTTTTTGCAATGGAGGGGGGGAAGTCTACTAGCAGAAGCCCCAAGGGCTGCAGAAGTCCTGCGTAGAGGGTGATGAGGCACAGAGGGTGCCGCAGGAGGTGACGAAGCAAGGGAAGGGGGGGCGCTCTCTCTGTGTACGAGGGACGGGAGGAACCTCCCCTTATATAGGAGGGGGAGGAGGTGGGTAGCATGGCCACCCCTCCCACCTAGGGGGCTGCATGCCCCCCAGCACCACCACATCACTCCCTCTCTCTCTCTCCCCAACATGCTGTCGGTGGGGAGAGAGAGAGGAAAAAAATTTGAACTAACCATAGTAATTTTTTATTTGAAATTAAGGGGGAGAGTTCCTATGAGGGGGGAGCACGGGTATGTTACACAAGAATTGTTCCGTTGTTGATGCCTGATGGCAAGAAAAAGAGCCTGCATGATGTACTACATGTACCTGCAATAACCAATAATATTTTGTCAGTTGGACAGATGGCAAAATAGAATCTACATGTGAGATTTAATAGAGATGGATGGTTTGTTGAAGAATATGGTAATGGCTACAAATTGATTCCTAGAGGCCGAAGAGATGGCAAAATGTTTACTCTTGATGCATCAATTCTAGAATTGATAGCAGCCATGTTTGCACATGATGATGGTGCTATACAAGAGGTTGAGATATGGCATAAGCGGATTGGCCATGTGAATGTACAAAAGTTGAAATCTATGCAGCAGAAGGAGATTGTGCTTGGACTGCCTATGTTCAAGTATCATGACTTTGGACATGTACGTGATACATGTCAGTTTGGAAAGCAAGCATGGTTTCCATTTATGAGACATGTATGGAATAGCTCACGACCCTTGCAGTTGGTACATTCAGATGTATGGGGTCCATCTCATAATGCTTCGTTTGGTGGTGCTCATTACTATGTATCCTTCATTGATGATTTCAGTAGTATACTTGGCTTTACGTACTAAAACATAAGGATGATGTGTTTGATGCATTCAAGGACTTCAAGAAGCATGTTGAAAATGAGTTGAGCTATAAAATTTCATGTCTTAGATCAGATGGGGGTGGAGAATATATCTCTAATTACTTTGACAAGTACCTTGCTAAATATGGGATCAGAAGACAGTTAACTTACAGCTATACACCGTAGCAAAATGGTGTAGCAGAAAGGAAAAATAGGGTACTAATGGAATCGACAAGAGCTATGATAAATGAGAATATTTTGCCAAATGGTTATTGGGCTGAAGCAGTAGTGACTATTGTCTATGTGCTGAATAGGATTCCTACAGCAGGGATTCATGATGTAACTCCATATGAGAGGTTGTATGGTCATAAGTCTAACATTTCACACTTGAAGGTATTTGGTAGCATTGCATATGTGCATGTTCCTGATGAAAAGAGGAAGAAATGGGATCCTAAAGCTGTCAAGAGTGTGTTCCTTGGTTATGCACAAGATTGAAAAGCTTACAAGTGTTATATACCATCTACACATGAGACATTGATTAGCAGAGATGTTTTTTATGAGCTGCCATTGTGGTATGGTAGTCCTATTGCAATGGCTATACTAATGAATCAGCCAACACTAGTAATGTTGAAAATACACCTACATTGAGTACATCTATGAGTGGTCCCATAGGTGATGGGTCACTACAGTAAGTCATTAGTCATGACACTTGCAGAGTCGTTACTCCTACGTGCACCGACACGGATATATCAATGAGGGGGAGATTGGATAAGGAAAAAGAAAAGATGCTTGAGGATGTGACAGGTCACTTACAGTAGGTTATGAGTCATTTAACAATGATAGTTTGGATAGTGAGTTGGGCGTTCCATCTATTATGACGCCTGGAGCAAGGCAGAGTCGTTATGTAACGCCTCATGAGAGGCAAGCTCAAAGTGAGCCACAGTTATGGAGATCTGAGAGAGTCAGAAAACCAGTTGATTGTTGAGATATTGAGCTCCACTCATGATATGCCAGGGTAACCATTGTGCATTTATGTCACCGACTTGTTAGCTGCTGATCGGTTGGTACACCACCCATGAATAATAGCTAGATGACAGCTATCCTTATCTACTCTAGTTCGTGGCTCAATTAAAATGACACCTTAGTTAGTTGAGTTTGGTTTGAGACCCATATATAGGGTTCTTCTATTTCTTTGTACTAGAGTTCTTTTGGCTTACACAACTAAGAAGAGAAAAACTGTTTTCAACCTCCACCTTTGTGTGTATTCCCCCATTGTGTAAGTAAGAAAGCTACAAGTGAGACTCCTTCCTTCTCTCCCACAATCTTGATATGGTATCAGAGCCTGGTTCGTGGTAAGGAGCTCAAGAAAGCAAACCAAGTTTGTGGCATTCTGGTAAGAGGACCAATGTTGCTTTCATTTTTTGAGTTTGGGAGCAAGTCTCTACAGGTAGCACAGCCGGAAAGTGCAAGAGTGCATTGTCTCACATTGAGACACCCTTCGCGGTGTAGCAAGAGGGTAGTATATGCTACGGGACAAGGCTTTAGCCCTTGGTTTGTCAAGAATCGCGTGGTGGGGGGACTTGCTCAAGATGCTACGCCGAACACACACAGAATGCACAAGGAGAAGCTCACTCAAGAGACAAGAAGAGAGATGGAGGCCAAAACGTTTTCTTGCTGGTTTCTTCTTCTTCTTCCATATACTTTACAATGTACACAAAGTATAGATAAGATACAACATAAAGTAAAGTGGCCTACTAAGTCAAACAATGCATAATCGACTACACTAGTCGACTGGCACTATAACTATGCCAGCTGTAAATAGGTGTAACAACCTGAATATTATAAGTAATGAGTCAGTGGCTATGTGAGAGTCATAATGACCACCGACGTGCTAAGTGTAGACATGTAAACCTATCTAATCAGGCGGTCCATCATCAATGTCTGTATGTGTTGAGCTTGTCATCTCAACACTCCCCCTCAAGCTCAACTGCATCTCTGCAACTCCAAGTAAGCTTCGAAACTTTTGAAGCTTATCTGTACCTAATGCCTTCGTGAAGATGTCAACTATCTAATCCTATGTGCTGACATACACCAAGTCAATCTCACCTACTAGTACCTTCTCTCTCACAAAGTGGTAGTGTACCTCAATATGTTTTGTCCTGGCATGGAACACAAGGTTCCTAGCCAACTGTATACTGCTCATGTTGTCACAATAAATGACAAATGGACCTTCCACCTGCACATCCAAATCAACCATTAACTTTTATAGCCATACTACCTCACATACTGCAATAGCAGCACCTCTATACTCAGCCTCTGTACTCGACAAAGCAACTGTAGATTGCTTTTTGTTGCTCCAAGCAACTGCTGCACTACCAAGAGAGAACATGTATCTACTGGTAGATCTTCTATCAGACATACTACCAGCCCAATCTACATCTGTGTATCCAAACACCTGTACATCTGTATTTGCCTCATAGAAAAGTCCATAATGTAATGTGGACTTCACATATATCAATATGCGTCTGACTGTATCCAAATGTGGCTTTCTAGGTACTTCCATAAACTGACTCACAAGACCAACAACGTAGCTCAAGTCTAGCTCAAGTCTGGCCTTGTAATGGTCATGTAGATCAAACTCCCCACTATCCTCCTAAACATAGTAGGGTCTTCTATCTCATCCCCAACATCAGCACTCAACTTTACATTCTGCTCCAACGGGACTAAA
Organism: Lygodium microphyllum; assembly: GCF_053477565.2. Classification (NCBI taxonomy): domain Eukaryota; kingdom Viridiplantae; phylum Streptophyta; class Polypodiopsida; order Schizaeales; family Lygodiaceae; genus Lygodium; species Lygodium microphyllum. Next base: position 33,146,208 of record NC_141135.1, read on the forward strand.
AATGGTTTGCATGCTATCATACCATACTTAGACAACATATCCAAGCCATACTGTCTTTGGGACAACCATATACCATCATCACATCTGATCACCTCAATGCCAAGGAAGTACCTTAGCTCACCTAGATCCTTTATCTCAAAATTCTTCTTCAAAAAATCCTTGACTTCAGCAATCCCACTATCACTATCACCTGTAATAATCAAGTCATCCATATAGATGACTATGATGACCAAACCTGCATCTCCCTTTCTCACATAAAGTGAGTGATCAGCATCAGAAACATAAAAGCCAATATTGACAAGATACTCTCTGATCTTGTTAGACCATGCTCTAGGTGCTTGCTTGAGACCGTAGAGCGCCTTCTTCAACCTGCACACATACGTGGGATGCTCTAAATCTTCATAACCTGCTGACTGATCCATATACACTTCTTCCTGCAAATCACCATGCAAGAAGGCATTCTTCACATCCATTTGCTGCAACCTCCAACCTTTGGCTGCTGCCAAAGCAATCACACATCTGACAGTTGCCATCCTAGCAACTGGACTGAAAGTTTCTTCATAATCTATGCCATATGTCTTGGCATAGCCTTTTGCAACCAGCCTAGCTTTGTACCTATTAATAGAACCATCTACATTGTGCTTAATCTTATAAACCCACTTACATCCAATAGCTTTCTTGCCCTTCGGCAATGATACTAGATCCCAAGTCTTATTGGCCTTTAATGCAGCCATCTCCTCATCCATTGCTGCATCCCAATGAGCATGACCAACAGCCTCCTCAAAACATGTAGGCTCAACATCCTCAACTAGTTTCACCATATAAGCATAATGGTGAGTTGCATAACCTTCAAAACCAAATCCTTTAACAGGGTATCTAACCCTGCTAGATCTGCGTACCACCGGATCTCTTAATGGAGCCTTTATATTACTATAAGCTCTCTGTACACCTGGTGTCCTGACAGAAGGATTACCAAGCTCATCATCCAAGCTCTCTAAGCCACTGGAGTCTCCATCAAGAACTGCATCAATGCCATCTGGCACTTTATTCTTTCCTTTGTCTTTACCTGCAGTGCTACTAGATGCACCTGAAGATGTAGAGGTACTCCTTAGTCTTCCAGACCAAGGACTACCAGATGACGTCTCTGGTCCACTAAGACTCCGTGACTCTTGCTTTTCAACCTGCACATGAGTGTCATGATCATCATCATCATCCAATGCATCACCACTAGATGCATACCAACTGCTCATTTCATCAAAGATGATATCCCTGCTCACTCTGAACTTACATGTGATAGGGTTATAACAACGATACCCTTTCTGCTCTAAAGAGTATCCAATAAAGACACACTTTTCAGCCTTTGGATCCAATTTCTTTCGCAACTCATCTGGCACATGAATGTATGCAACACAGCCAAATACCTTCAAGTGTGATACATCAGGCTTCTTGCCAGTAAAGCATTCTTCAGGAGTCATCCCATGAACTGCAGCTATGGGAGTTCTGTTCATAATATAAACAGCAGTATGAACAGCCTTAGACAAAAAATGCTTAGGCATATCCTTTTCACCCATCAAGGTGCATGCAACTTCTGCAATATGCCTGTTTTTCCTTTCTGCAATCCCATTTTGCTGTGGGGTATACCTGCATGTGAACTATCTCTTTATCCCATGAGACCTCAGAAAATCATTGAACTCATTCGAGAGGTACTCTCCCCCTCCATCTGACCTCAAGCACTTTACTTTCAAGCTTGTTTCTCTTTCAACTACAGCCTTGAAAGCTCTAAAGTGCTCAAATGCTTCACTATTTTCCTTCATAAAATATACCCACAACTTTCTAAAACAATCATCAATGAATGTGACAAAGTATGAACTACCTCCAAGTGATACATTTTGTGTAGGCCCCCAAATGTCTGTATGTACAACATCAAGGATATTTCTGCTTACATCTCTGTCATGTGAAAAGGGTTGTCTTGCCTGCTTACCAAACTGACATGCTTCGTATACCTTATGAAATTCTGCAACTCTAAATGTAGGAAAACCTGTAACCAACCCTTTGGACTGCATTAATTTCAGCCTTTGTACATTTGCATGCCCAATGTGTTTATGCCAAATTTTAATATTTGCAACAACACATTTTCCTTTAGCATACATAGCAGCATTCATAGTAAGAATTCCAGCATCCAGAGTAAACATATGTCCAACTCTACTTCCCTTTGCTACCAACCTGCACTTGTCATTGAAGTCTTCTACAAAGCAGCCCTTTGCATTAAATCTGACTTGTAGCCCTTGCTCTACCATTTGACCGACTGACACCAAGTTCTTTGTAATAGATGGCACATGTAATACATCTGAAAGACTCTTTGTCTTACCATCATGCAAGGACAAGGGAACTTTTCCAATGTGTGAAATTGGATGGCATGAACCATCACCCGTCTGCACATAACCTACATTTTGCAAATCCTGCATCTCTCCAAACCATTCTGCATGGCTGGTCATATGATTGGATGCACCTGAATCAACATACCAAACATCATCATGTGTTCCCTTTCCTGTAACAGCATTCATCATATGCTACATAACAAACAGACGTTCATTTTTATCTTCATTCTGTCATGAAGACGATGCATAGTTTCCTTGCTGCAACTTACCACTACGGATATCATCTTTCTTAGCATAACATTAGGGTGTGATACGACCTATTTTGCCACAGTAGTGGCACACAATACCAGAGTTGTTAGAACCTCTATTCTGCCATCCACCTCTTCCTCTAAAGCTCCCCCTGCCTCTAAAGTTACCATGACCTCCTGAAACCTGCCTATTGCCAAATTGCTGATTCAATCTATTTTGCTGGTTGTCACTACCACGTCCTGTACTACGGCCTCTTGAAGAGAACCTGCCATGTCCCCTTCCTGAGCTGGAGTAGAAATCTTGGACCTGTTCACCACTTTTTTCAGATGTCTCACTCTGCATGTTGATCTCTTCAGTTAATCATAAGGGAGATCAACTCATCGAAATCTGGAAATGGCTTTCTAACATATATGGAAGTTACAAAAGACTTCCAAGCCTTTTCATTGTTAAGTCCACCCAAGGTAGACGACACCAAATGATCATCATTGGGCATTACATCAATCGCTACCAAGGCATCTGCAATGCTCCTTACCTCCAGTGCATACTCATTGATAGACATCTTCCCTTTCTTCAATGTATTCAACTCTTTCTTGAGTTGAATCTTTCGTGCCTTTGTATTTACAGAAAACATACTTTCAAGTATTGTCCAAGCTGCATATGAATTCTCTGCATTTCTAATGTGTCATAGCATATTATTGTCAATTACTGCAAACAACCAATACATGACCTTCTTGTCTTTTGCATTCCATTCATTCCGTGCCTTTGTCTCTTCTGCAGTTGGAGGATCACTCACCTCCGGCTCCTTTTCTTCACCTGAAACAAACTCATAGAGGCATTTTCCAATAAGGAAGTTCGTGACACAGAACTTCCATGAAGGGTAGTTGTTCTTGTTGAGCTTCCCAATGATGGGGCTTCCACTGTTCTCTGCCATTATCACAAAATTAATACCAATAGCAAGCAAATCTTCTGCAACCCTCGACCTGTAGTGCACATCAATACACCAGACAGCTTTTTTCACTGTCTGCTCAACAATACATGCAATTTGTAATCTGTTTGTAGATAAACCTTATGTTTGCTTCCTGAAAACACCTCAAGAATTACAGATTCACAATCTGTAACCTGCGCCCCACTTTCGGTCAAAACAGTCGAAATCACAGTGTACCTTGAAACTATTGTCTGCAACCTTGCGGCTCTAAAACAAGCCCTGAAACGGCCTCAGATGCCCAAAATAACTACGGGATTATCCTAAAGAGCTTATCTGCAGAATACACAGTGCTCTTCGTGCACACCAAATCTCACTGCAATTTGAATTTTTTGCTCAACCCTACTTCCAGTGCCTCCACAGGCACTATCCAAGAGAGAGAGTGGAAGAATGGGAGAGCTTCTTACCCGTGGCTTACTTGCTCAAACCTTGCTTCTTCTCCTTTGCTTCAGCTTTCAAAATTAGCCTCTCTCAGTGGCGCAGCTTTGACACCATGTCAAGAATCGCGTGGTGGGGGGACTTGCTCAAGATGCTGCGCTGAATACACATAGAATGCACAAGGAGAAGCTCACTCAAGAGACAAGAAGAGAGATGGAGGCCAAAACGTTTTCTTGCTGGTTTCTTCTTCTTCTTCCACACACTTTACAATGTACACAAAGTATAGATAAGATACAACATAAAGGAAAGTGGCCTACTAAGTCAAACAATGCATAACCGACTACACTAGTCGACTAGCACTATAACTATGCCAGCTGTAAATAGGTATAACAACCTGAATATAATAAGTAATGAGTCATGGCCATGTGAGAGTCATAATGACCACAGACGTGCTAAGTGTAGACGTGTGGACCCATCTAACCAAGCGGTCCATTATCAATGTCCGTATGTGTTGAGCTTGTCATCTCAACATGGTTGCCCTATTTTTTTGATTCGAGGCCATTTTGGGGCATGTTTTGGAGGCGAAAGTTTTCCACACGCACTCAAGAAAAGGCCATGTTTTTTTGCTGTGCGACCACTATTCTACAGGTCGGTGAAAAGTTACCATAAAAATTGCATCGTATGCCTGTGCGCAGAGACATTGGGAGTTATAGAATCATCCTTGTTGCTTGTTGATGCAAAATCATCACTAGGAAGTGACTGTGTGATCAAATACCACTTTCGTCAGTTTTGTAGATTTGCCCTTGTGAGACTGAAGCTTTATTTTTTGCAGTGACAGAATTTTTTCCAGTGTTCTGTAATGGCGTCTGATTCTCTTTCACAGATTGTCACTGAAAAGCTTGACAAGAACAACTTCCAAGCATGGAAGTTTAGAATGATGAATTTTCTTATGGGAAAAGGATATTGGGAATTCGTTGCAGGAAACGAAGAAGAACCAGTTCTTCCTGATGTTCCCAATCAACAACAAATGTACGCATTCAAAGGATGGCATGAGAGAGCCAGAAAAGTTATGTACTAGCTGTCTATTAATATTTCAGCTCTATGATTGTGCATATTCAGGATGCAAGTATGCCAAAGGAGGCATGGGATACTTTGTCAAAAATATATAGCACAAATACGTAAGCCAAGAAAATGCAGCTTAAGCAAGAGTTGCACAATGTGCAAAAAGAAAGTATGAGCATCAATGACTACCACATGAAGGTGAAGAAGATTGCAGATGCACTTGCTTCCATTGGGTCGCCAGTGGAAGATGATGATTTAGTTTCTGTAACCTTGAATGGTCTAGGAAAGGATTATGCACAGTTTCGAACATCAATTTCCGTTTGTGAAAGATTTCCTGATTTTGAGGAGTTGATTGCTCTTCTAATTTCTGAGGAGCAGAGAAATGGTGGTGCATCTTCTTCAAGAAGAACTTCAAAAGAAGCTGTCTTCTACTCAAATGCTGGAAGAGGTAGAGGCAGAGGTAGAGGAGGCCAATCTAGAGACCGTGGTAGAAATCAGAATATGCAACAAACTCAAGAAAACCAGTCCTATGGAGGAGGACATGGTAACTCTAGAGGCAGGGGGAGCCAAAGAGGTCGTGGTAGATGGCAAAGAGGCCAAAATGCAAACAACAATGTTGAATGCTACTACTATGGTAAAATGGGTCATATGGCTAAAGACTGCTATAAAAAGCAGAATGACATCATGAATGGAAAATTGCAATAAGGGAATTATGCATCTTCTAGTAGACAGGGTGATGACAAAAATGAGCATTTGTTTATGGTGCACCACATGACCAATTCTGTGACAAGTGCAGAAGAAAGCAACGATGTGTGGTATGTTGACTCAGGTGCATCAAACCACATGACAGGTCATGCAGAATGGATGCAGGATGCAAGGAAAATGGAAAAACCAGGATTTGTGGAGACTGGTGATGATACTGCACATCCTATTGTGCAGATTGGAAAAATTCATTTGTCTATGCAGGATGGGAAAAAGAAATACATGTCGGATGTATTTCATGTCCCGAATATCACCAAGAACCTAGTTTTTGTTGGTCAAATGGTTGAGCAGGGCTTGCAGATGAGATTTAATTCTCATGGATGCTTTGTTGAGGATATGAAAAATAAAGGTCACTTGATAGCAAAAGGAAAGAAGAAGGGCAGAATGTTTACGTTGGATGCAGACATGCCTGAATTGAGTGTAGCAATGTTTGCACATGGGACTAGTATAGTTGCAGATATTGATATCTGGCATAAACGCATTGGTCATGTTAATGTACAGCGACTTAAATCAATGCAAGCCCAAAATATTGTTGCAGGATTGCCTAAATTCAAGGTTGCAGAAATGCATAAGGTATGTGAAGCCTGTCAATTTGGAAAACATGCAAGGAAACCATTTCCTAGACATGTTCAAGAGAGTAAGAAGGCATTGGAATTAATCCACTCTGATGTGTGGACTACTAAAGCTGCATCTATTGGAAGCTGTCATTATTTTGTCACTTTTATTGATGACTATAGCAAAAAAGTTTGGGTGTATTTTATGAAAAAGAAAAGTGAAGTGTTTGGGCATTTCAAAACTCTTAAAGCTATGGTTGAAAAAGAAACATGCCTGCAAATAAAATGCCTAAGGTCAGATGGAGGGGGAGAGTACCTCTCAAATGAGTTTGCAAGGTTCCTGTAGGAGCATGGTATAAAGCAGCAATATTCATGCAGTCATACCCCACAACAAAATGGAATTGCAGAAAGGAAAAATAGGCATATTGGAGAGGTATCTTGTGCCATGATCAACGAAAAAGACTTGCCAGATTTTTACTGGGCTGAAGCAATTGCTACAGCAGTCTACATAATGAACATGACTCCCACTGCAGCAATACATGGGATGACTCCAAAGGAGAGGTATACTGGTAGGAAACCAGATATTTCTCATTTGAAGATTTTTTATTGCATTGCCTATGTTCATGTGCCAGATGAGTTGAGATCCAAGTTGGATCCAAAAGCTGAGAAGTGCATCTTTATTGGTTACTCTCTGCATAGCAGAAAGGGTATAGATGATATAACCCTTCTACTTGTAAGTTTACAGTGAGCAGAGATGTTGTTTTTGATGAGATGAGTAGCTGGTATAAACCAGTAAATGTGATTGATGATGTAGATGCACAAAATGGTAATGCTGCACAGAATTCACAGCAGCAGTCACATAATATTAGTGGACCTGGAGTGTCCTCTAGTAGTGGTTTGCATTCTTCACCATGGATAGGCAGATTGAGATCAGGAGAATCTCCTCAAAACAATGCAGATAGTAGTATGTAGGTTTCACGAAAAGGAAAAGAGAAGGTAGATTAGCCCATGTTTGATGTGAATGCAGGTCACTCTTATGTGGATGGTGAGTCCAGTGGCTCAGAACAGAGCATTGATGATGAGTTGCGTATTCCTTCTATTGTTACACCTGGAGTAAGGAAGACCAGGGATGTTTTGAGAGCACCTGGGAGTGAACCTACTTTGCGCAGGTCTACCAGAGCTAGGTATCCTGTAGATAGGCTGAAATATGATGGATTTACAGCCATTCACTATGCCTATATGGTCAAAGTGATACAGGAACCAAAACCCACTTCTTTTGAGCAAGCCATGGGAAAAGAAAAATGGGAAAAAGCCATGGATGAAGAAATGGATGCCTTGGAATAAAATGCTACATGGGAATTGGTACCTTTGCCTAAAGATAAGAATGCAATTGGTTGTAAGTGGGTTTATAAGGTGAAACACAATGCAAATGGTTCTGTGAGTAGATACAAGGCAAGATTAGTAGTCAAGGGGTATGCACAAACATATGGCATTGATTATGAAGAAACATTCAATCCGGTTGTAAGGATGGCAACCATAAGAGCAGTCATTGCTATGGCTGCATCGAAGGGATGGTCTTTACATCAGATGGATGTAAAGAATGCCTTCTTGCATGGTGATTTGCAAGAAGAGGTCTATATAGAGCAGCCACTAGGTTATGTGCATGCTGTTCATCCTGAGTTTGTTTGCAGGTTGAAGAAAGCCTTGTATGGCTTGAAGCAAGCACCTAGAGCATGGTCTGACAAGATAGGACAATATCTTGTCACTATTGGCTTTCAGATTTCCAAGGTAGATTTCTCACTTTATGTGAGAAAAACAGAGCTATGCTACTTGTCATTTATGTTGATGATTTGATTATGATAAGTGATAGTGATGAAGATATCCTTCATGTGAAAATGCTATTGAAGTAGAAGTTTGAGATGAAGGATTTGGGAGAGCTGCGTTATTTCTTGGGCATTGAGGTGATTAGATCATCAAGTGGGATACGACTCTTGCAGAGGCAGTATGGATTGGACATGTTGTCCAAATATGGGATGACAGGCTGTAAGCCTATTTCAGTTCCTTTGGAGCAGAATATCAAGCTGAGTGCAGATGCAGGTGAGCTTCTGGAAGACCCTACTATGTACAGATGCATAGTAAGAAGTTTGATTTATATGACTATTACCATGTGAGATTTGAGCTATGCTATTGGATTGGTAAGTCAGTTTATGTAGGCTCCAAGGAAACTGCATTTGGATGCAGCTAGATACATACTTAGGTATGTGAAGTCCACATTGTAGTATGGACTATTTTATGAGACTGGGATTCAAATACAGTTGCATGGATACACTGATCCTGATTGGGCTGGTAGTATTTCTGATAGACGATCTACCAGTGGATATGTGTTCTCTTTTGGGAGTGTTGCAGTCACTTGGAGCAGCAAGAAACAGCCTACAGTTGCCTTGTCGAGCACAGAGGCTGAGTACAGGGGTGCAGTAATGGCTGCATGTGAGGTAGCTTGGTTGCATAAGCTACTTTATGATATGCATCAGCCTACAGATGGGCCAGTTGTCATTTATTGTGACAACATGAGCAGTATACACTTGGCTCATAAACCAGTCTATCATGCTAGAACAAAGCACATTGAGGTGGATTATCACTATGTGCGGGAGAGGGTTTTACTAGGTCTTATTAATCTAGTTTATGTCATCATAGAGGATCAGGTAGTTGACATATTCACGAAGGCATTGGGCGCAGAGAAGCTGTGCAAGTTCAGAGACCTCCTTGGTGTGTAGGAATTGGGATTGAGCTCGAGGGGGAGTGTTGAGATATTGAGCTCCACTTGTGATATGCCAGGGTGACCGTTGTGCATTTATGTCACCGACTTGTTAGCTGCTGATGCGGTTGGTACACCGCCCATGAATAATAGCTAGATGACAGCTATCCTTATCTACTCTAGTTTGTGGCTTAGTTAGAATGCCACCTTAGTTAGTTGAGTTTGGTTTGAGACCCATATATAGGGTTCTTCTATTTCTTTGTACTAGATTTCTTTTGGCTTACACAACTAAGAAGAGAAAAACTGTTTTCAGCCTCCACCTCTGTGTGTATTCCCCCATTGTGTAAGTGAGAAAGCTACAAGTAAGACTCCTTCCTTCTCTCCCACAATCTTGACATTGATAAGTTTACATATACTGGTTATTCAACCCACCATTATGCATATATGGCTAGTGTGACAGGTTACAAAGAATCTACAAAGTTTGATGATGCAGTTACAAATGATAATTAGTGTGCTGCCATGGATGAGGAGTATGCATCCCTGGCTAAAAATGAGACATGGGAATTGGTTAAGTTGTATGAAGGCAAAGTCCCCATTGGCTGCAAATGGGTCTACAAGGTTAAGTGCAAGTTAGATGGTTTATTAGAATGCTATAAGGCCAGGATGGTTGCAAAAGGGTATGCACAGCAATATGGCCTTGACTATGAGGAGACTTTCAGTCCGGTGGCTAAAATGGCAACAACCCGAACTGTCATTGCTTTGGCAGCATGCAAAGGCTAGAAATTATAGCAAATTGACGTCAAGAATGCTTTCTTGAATGGTGATTTGGTTGAGGAAGTATATATGGAGCAGCCTGAAAGCTATGTTCACCTAGACTTTCCTAGACATGTATGTAAGCTGGAAAGACTTTATATGGACTGAAACAGGCACCTAGAGCATGGAATGCTCGGATTAGTAGTTATTTATAGCAACATGGATTAAGATTGGGCGATGTAAATCACAGTCTATTCACGAAGAAGACAGATCATGGATATGTATTTCTAGTGGTTTATGCAGATGATCTTATCATCACTGGAGATGATGAAGAGGGCATTGTTGAAATTAAATCATGTTTATAGGCTGAATTTAGAGTCAAAGACCTTGGTGAACTAAAGTATTTTCTTAGGATTGAGGTAGTCTCTATGCCTCAAGGTATATGGCTGCTACAGAAGCAGTATGCTCATGACATGTTATAAAAATATGGTATGGCTAAATGCAAACCTATGGAGACACCTCTTGATCAGAATGTCAAGCTGCAGATTGATGTTGGGAATGACATAGAGAATGTGACCATGTATCGACATATGGTGGGCAGCTTGATATACTTGACTATTACCCATCTTGACTTATGTTATGTAGTGGGGCTCATTAGTCAGTTCATGCAAAAGCCTCACAAACCACATTTAGATATAGTCAGGAAGATCATGAGATATGTAAAGGGTACTACAGATTATGGACTGTTTTATGCATATGGAAAATCTCTCGACTTGACAGGGTTTACTGATGCTGATTGGGCTAGTTGTGCCTATGACAGGAGGTCAACCAGTGGTTATGCATTTGGATTGGGCAATAGTATGATCAGTTTGGTAGAGTAAGAAATAGCCTATTGTTGCATTGTCTAATATAGAAGCTGAGTATAGAGGAGTTGCCTTAGCGGCTTGAGAAGCAGTTTGGTTGATGAAACTGTTGAAAGACTTGGGAATATAGCTAGAAAGCAGAGTGAGATTGCATTGTGATAACCTCAACAGTGTTATGTTGGCTAGAAATCCTATCTACCATGCTAGGTCCAAACATATTGAGGTTCACTACCATTTCATCAGAGAAATGGTTCTTATAGGGAAATTTGACTTGATTCATGTGAAGACAAAAGACCAGGTAGCAGACATATTTATCAAGTCTCTTGGTAAAGAAAAGTTCATATACTTCAGACAGATACTTGGAGTTTGTCATATGGTTTAAGCTTGAGGGGGAGTGTTATAATATCAAGCTCCTATTACTCTTCAATCAGTCTATCTTTATGTGTGTGACCGACATTAGCTAGATACAGCTGTACATGTGTATGACATTCAATAAGTCAGTGTAGTCAGTGACTTAGTCTTGGTTAGTCATACCTATGTGTGTAAGTCTCTTTCAGTGAGTATGATGGAATAAGAACAATAATGAGCTGAGGCTCATCTTCCACTCCACTTTGTCTCTCCCCCTCTCTTCCAACACTGAGGGGTTGTATATACCTTACCATGCAGTGCACCGTGTAAGTGATGGTAGAGCTAGGAGATGGGAGAATCATAGGCAAAGCCTAGGGTGTTGTCCCACACTTGACGATCTAGTTCGTGAAAATGGGGGTGCTATGAGTGACTTAGGGAGACAAGTCTATCAATCATGTCCTACCCTTGTTGTACCCTAAGTTGTGATGTAAGGGAGGGGCTAGGGTGGTCCTTGGGTGCAATGCTTTTGTGACTCTTGTAGAGTATAGATGGGTTGATTTCATTGTTGTGTTTCTTTTCTTCCCACTTCTTTTTCTTCTTGCCCTTTTTCTTTTTCTTGTATTTTCTTTTTCCTTGTTTTCTCTTTTTCTTTCTTTTTTCTTTTTGTTTCTTTTTGTTTCTTTTTTTAAAATTAGAAAGGATGCACACTAAGGAGCATCCTATTCATGAGTAGGGGCTAGGCTATGTGGCAGCTTGAAGGCTTTGCTTAAGAAGGCCTTGCCCTATAGATACCCCTTCAAGTTAGCTCTTACATTGAGTGGAGTAGATGGAAAAAATGGGTGGTTACACCCAGTGAATCTACTGTCACTCATGTCTTCTAAGTGGTTCATACAAAATGTTAGCAAGAGGTCGGCTCTCATCATGAGGCGTACCATTGCAAAGCTATCTCTTCAGGCATTGATATAAAAAAAGAGAGGTGACAACCACTCTTTCTCTCCAATAGGTTCTTGTTTAAATAATCTTTGCAACAAAAGGAGATACTTACATATGGTGATGAAGGCAAGATCAGGGCATGAGGAGAAGTCTTTGAGAAAACCTACTATGGATGGAAAAATGTCCCTTTTGGTGAAGATTAAGCTTTGTTGAGGAGTTGAGGCATTTACATTGTAGATTAGAGGGAATTCATACCTACCATGCATCTCCCAGTTAAGTCAACTCCAATCCTTCTCAAGTAGGGCATGTAGGTAGGGTCATGTGTTTATGCAATAGGGTGTTGCAGAAAGCCATGTAGGCCTCTAAGTTAGAGTTTAGATGTTTTTGTGCCACCTAGGCTATGAGCCTCATATCCCTCCACCCTCTAGGGTACTTCTACTACCTTATATTCCTAGTAAGTGCAGGTTTCTACTACCACCTTGTGGGGTGTCTCATTTGTTTCTTTAGCCATCTCCTTCTTATCCTTATTGAAAGCTTAATGATGTCCTCTACCACCCTTGGAGATAGTACTCTATCCAATGTATGAGGCAAGGTGAAGGAGACCTCAAAAGGGTGGTCATGGTTTTTCCATTGCTCCCACATTGCAAGTTTCTGGCCCCAATTCATAGGGTCAAACTTCCTCACTTTGAGGGAGGATGTCCACCTATGGAACTTGCAGTGTCTTGGATTGGAGCTTTCTGTGGGTGAGTTCCACTTATTCTTTGTGTTTGTGCATCATCTCCACCATCTCTTTAGGTGGCACACCTTCCTCCCCTTTCTCTTTTGGCTGTGCTTATGGCTACTATAGAGGGGGGCTTAGTTCATGCGCTTGTGCTTTCTCTTGTTAACCTTGTTTAAAATTGGGCCCTTCTTCTTGAGTCAGCTCTATTGGCTCTTGTTGAGGTGGCTTCACTTGCTACTTTGGCTCCCCAAGCTCTAGTAAGGTGAGTTTCTGTGAGGTTAAGCCATATGATATTAGATGGGCTCATTGCTCCTCTACTCCCAAGCTAGTACTAGGCTTGGGTGCCTTGGCATGGAGTCCATGCTAGAGCACCCTCCTTGCAAATTCTAGTTTTCTTTTTACTTCTTCTAGTTTTTCTTATCTACTTGACTGTGTAACATTCAACATTGTACTAAAAAATATGTGATGTTGCTCTAGCATTCTTGTCTCAACAACCGCATCTTTGCTCTCTACTAGGAGACAATCACTCTCTCGAAATGGGACAACCTCTTGTAGGCTAAGTATTTGACTCTATCTTTGTTCTTGGCTACCCATTCCTCTACTTTCTCTTTCACCTACTCTAGTCCTTGTTTTTGGTATTGGGCTAAGGTGGTGATCACTTTTGTTGTTGTTCCCACCACAATGCATGCACTTGTTATTGCTCCTGATTTTTCCATTCTACTTGTTCCTTCAGTATAGTGTACTCATGGAGAGCTCCTTGAAGTTGGTTGTTTAGCTCTACCAGCTTCTTCCTGGTCTCCTCATCTCTTTGGGTCCTTACCACCTATAGCTCTATCCTTGCCTCTTCAACTTCTTTATTTCTAGCTCTAGACACCTGTTTTCCTTGGAGTTGAAGAAGGCACATGCTTTCTAGGGAAATGCAATTCTCTCTTTCTTCATCATACAAATTTGTTAAGCTCTCTTCTCCTTTCCTTTCCTTTAAGGCATCTTTCAGTGCAATCGTTTCCTTGTTTAAGATGGTCATTACCCTTATTCTTTCTACCCTATAGGCTACAAAGGTAATCTTCTCTTCTTCCACATCAACACAAGCACAACTTTTTTCTCCTCCATCATCTTGTCGAGTTGGCTTTGAAGCTCTTTTACCAATTTGTCATGATTTTTCAGTGTCGTGTATGGCTGAAGGCACTAAAGTAGTTGATATTTTTAAATAGGATACATTTGGCCCTTGGTGTGATTCTGGGTGTGTAAAATAGCTAATTCTCACAACAAGCAAAATAATTGGAAATAAAAGAAATGCACCATATGTTCCAAGAAACCATAGCCAAGGTGGCTAGGTATGAAATTATATTTCCATGGAAGACTGAGAATCAAAGATGAATGCTGCAACATGAATACTCACCTCATGCCAAGGTGGAACATGGTATGCACCCCATGATCATGGGTGGCTAAGAGTATGCACCCTCTTAGATGGTGGGAGGAAGGAAACCTCAAAACATGTATTCTTCAAAAATGGCAAAAGATGCTTCACATGTTACATCTTCACCTTTTATACTTAACCCTAGCCTACCCTAGACTAAGGCATTTATGCTTTATTACAAGCCATCCTAACCTAAAAGAGCTTTGTTCTCAAAGATGCAATTCGGATAGTGTCCAAGGAAAGATTACAAGGATAGCTTTGTAAGTGATGGATCCATGCTGAAATGAAACTCTAAGTTGAAGAAGATCTCATATGTTAATGAAGTACAAATATGAAATCTAAGTATACTACTGGAAAGTGTCCAAAAGAGGCTGCTGCATAAGAATGGCCATAACTTGAAGAAGAAATGTCCGAAGAATGGCCATAACTTGAAGAAGAAATGTCTGAAGAAATGTCCAATCACCATGTATGAGCTATAGAAATGTAGAGGATAATCCTAATATCTAGCCATGCCATAAAAATCCAATTTTGATGACCGTAGAGCAATTATTTGTTATGACAAAATTTTAATACAACAAGCTGTCCTATTCAAATTTTACTTTGTTTCTTGCAAAAGCCATGGAAAAGAATCAAGGTATGATGATGGTTTCCAAGTAGACTCCTCCATGGGCAAACATCACCATTTAATAAGGTATTCTAGCAGTGAATGGTTCCTTAAAAACGTTTCTCTTTTTCCAATAATCTGTTCAGGCTCATATATAATGAGACTATCTTCATCTATAAGAGGTAACTCCTGTAAAACCTTTATGTCTAGACCCAATATTTCTTAAGTTGGGAAATAGGGAAGGTAGAATGAATCCTTATTGAAGAAGGCAAATCAAGCTTGTATGCAAGCTCACCAACTCCTTTCAAGAGGATTTGATAAGGCCCATAGTAACAATGAGCTAATTTATTATGACTGCCTTTGAGAGAAGCATACCTAGATTTAGGAACTTTGAGAAATACCCAATCTCCTTTTTCAAACTCCAAAGGTCTCCTCTTTTCATCAACATAAGCCTTCATAACATCTTGTACCTTTCTAATGTTTTCTTTGTATTGATGTAAAAGAGCTTCCATTTTCTCAATTTCAGCCTTGGCTTGTGGATTCACATCTTCATGAAAGAGAGCTAAAGGTATTTGCACTTTGTATCCATAAAGCGCTTCAAATGGCAACAGGCCAATGCTCATATGAGAAGTGTTATTATAACAAAATTTAGCAAGATGTAGCCAATGATCCCATGAAGCTTGAGTGTTATTGAAAAAATGTCGAAGATAAATTTCTAACCATTTATTGACACACTTTGTTTGGCCATCCATTTGGGGATGATATGCCATACTAGGAGTCAAAATCGTTCCCATAGAAGTAAACAAGCTCCTCCAAAAACTTCCCATGAACTTAGTATCACGATCGGATACGATCTTCAATGGCATACCATGGAGCTTAAAAATACATTCCATAAATTGTTCAGCCACTTGCTTTACTATAAATTGAGTCTTGGTGGGGATGAAATGAGTTGATTTAGTCAATCGGTCTATCGGCACATAAATGCTATTCCACCCATGCTTAGTTGTGGTAATCCCACAATCCATAGTAATATCAATCCACTTGCCTTGAGGAATAGGGAGTGGTTGAAGTGAGCTATCGGGTCGAAGAGAGGAGTCCTTATTTTGTTAAGGGGTTCTAAATAACCGTGATAGGAATGTGGACCGAACCCGTCATGAGAGGTCTCTTCCTGGATTAGGCTGATCGTAGGAGGATGCTTGGATGCCAGAGGGCCTCTGACTCCCCGGCCTCCAAGTCCTCAAATGGTCTACGTGACTCAAGATGGATTCTTGAGGCCATGTTACTAGTGTAAGGGTGGAAACTTGGAGGAAAATAAGACGCATCCTCATAGATTGCAGAAATCATCCTATGGATGGGATTTTTATCTTAGTTGAAATTTCAATATAAAGTTTACTTTCAAGAAATTTGTCTAAACTGTTTTGTGTTAGTGCATAAAATTACGTAAATGAACATGTGGCTAACATGTTAATTAAGGAAGTTGCTTGTATGTGTTACCACTATGGAGAAAAGGATGCATGGTGAGTTAGAGAAGAGAGAAGATAAGGTGAGAGATTGTCACCAAAGTGAATTGGAAAAAAAAGAAGTGAATTGTCACAAAAGTGAATTGGAAACAAAAGAAGTCCATCCAATGTCAAAATTATTGTGCATTTAGCCCAGCATAGATCTTTCTATAGTAACCACAAGTTTGGGGCATGAAGGTGAATGTATGAGGGTAATATTATCAGAGATGATGGGGTTCACAACAACTACAACCACCTTGACTCAAACACGATTGATGTTGAAGTATTTAAGACATTGAATGTGAGGATGAAGACAATAGTGAGCAACTAGTTGATGGCATTTCTAGGCAGACTACATCAACTAGTTGCTCACTATTGTCTTCATCCTCACATTCAATCATCATAATCTACCTCACATTCACCTAGTTGCTCACTATTGTCTGCCTGGAAATATGTGATGATGATGGTGATTGGGTGCTTCTCAAACAAGTTGTAGATGATAGTCATGATGATGGTGATGTTGAGATCAAGACAAGGTGCATACAAGATGATGATGGTGATGTTGAGATCAAGACAAGGTGTATACAAGATATGCAAGAGATGAAGTCTACATGAACATGCCATCATTTATAAATGTTTTGCCACATGTTTGTGGATGTTTTTGACATGTTTGTGAGTTGAAATACACTGATTATTGTAGAGATTCACTATCAAAATTTTTTGGACTGAAATTGTCATACAAAGCTTACTTGGTCCGTAGGGAGTCAAACATTGTCTAATTCAAACTGCATTGAATACATAGAGTTGCAGAGATGGAAAATGCTAAAAGGACTAATAATATAACTTAAATAGTGGGTGAAAAATTAGACAACATTAATTATGCTATCTAGAAGTTCTGGATGGAGAATTTTCTCATTGGCAAGGGCTATAGGGACTTGTTTACAGGTGTAGAGGCTAAGCCCAAACTCCCCAATAGGAATGCAACTCCTAATCAACTTAGGGCACATCAAGCATGGATTGAGAGAGCTCATAGGGTACTGTATTGGCTATCCCTATGTATTTCTGATGCTATGGTTATGCAAATAATGAATTACAACTCACTAAAGGATACATGGGAATCCGATATTATAATGAGATATTATGGTCCTACCACTAGTGCTAGAAAAATACAGCTCAAGCAAAAGTTTAACATAATGGATAAATAAGGATGGTCTATTCAAGACTATGTGACAGAGATAAAGACTATTGTGGATCAACTAGCATCCATTGGGACTAAGGTAGATGATGAGAATTTGGTGGCTGTGACCTTGAATGGTTTAGGACTGGAATATAAGTCCTTTGATACGTCAATTTCACTCGGGGCTAAAATGCCTAGCTTTAATGAATTGATATCCTTGCTTATCCATGAAGAAGTGAAATTTGGTTTGAGTAAGAGCTCTAGTAGCTCTAAAATAGAGATGTATCTTTTTACTCTAATCATAGAGAAAGATCTCAGTTTGGGGGTGGATTATCTTAGCACACTTATTCTAATCATGAAAATGTAAATAAAGATAAAGATTGCCATTACTATGGCAAGCATGGCCACATTGCAAAAGAGTGCTAGAAGAAGTAGTCTGATCAGAAGGGTAGATATCAGAGACACTATGCATCTTCTATCCATGCAAAGCATGAGATTGGTGAGAGACTCTTTGCTATGACTTATGTATGTAACAAGCACAAGCAGCAAGGAAAGTATGATGATGTCTAGTATATATATTCTAGTGCCTCAAACCACATGACACCACATGGTGAGTGTTTTGATGAGTCGAAAATAGGTGCTAATGGATGTATTATTGGAGATGATTATTAGCATGACATAGCACACATGAGGATTGTTCATTTGGTAATGCCTCATGGCAAAAAAAAGCACTTGCATGATGTATTTCATGTTCAGTCAATCACCAATAATCTATTGTATCTATAGGTCAAATAGTTGAGCAAAACCTACATGTACAATTTAATAAAGATGGCTGCTTCATACAAGAGTATAGCAAAAGGATGTAGATTGGTTGCTAAAGGTCAGAGACATGATAGGACATTTACACTAGATGCAAACATTCTTGAATTGCATGTTGTTATGTTTACTCATGATGGGGCAAGTATCTGAGACATTGATATGTGGTATAAATGGATTAGACATATAAATGTCAAAATTTTGAAAAATATGCAACATAAGGAGATTTTTGTAGGGCTATCAAGGTTTAAGTATGCTGATTTGGAACGTGTATGCTCAACATGTCAGTTTGGGGGAAACAAGCCACATTTCCATTTACAAAGAGTACATGAAATAGCAGCAAGACGTTACAGCTTGTGCATTCAAATGTCTAGGGACTTTCTCATAATGTATCACTTGGTGGGTCTAGATACTATGTGACTTTTGTGGATGAGCATAGCAGATACACATGGATATACATCTTAAAGCATAAAGATGAGGTATTGGACAACTTTATGGATTTTAAAACTCATGACGAAAAAGATCTTAACTGTTATGTCTTGTGCTTACAATTTGATGGTGGTGGAGAGTACATATCAAAGAAGTTTGATAAGATACTTAGCAAAGCATGGGATCAGGAGGCAATTGACTTGTACTTTATACTCCACAGTAGAATAGAGTTGCTAAAAGAAAGAATAGGGTGATTATGGAGGCAACCAAGGCCATGTTAAATGAGAAGGATATGCAATTGCATTATTGGGTTGAAGCAATACTTACGGTTGTCTATGTTATGAATCAAACACCTACAATAGGAATACATGAAAATATACCTTATAAGTAGCTCTATGGCTATAAGCTTGATATCCAACATTTGAAAGTATTTGGTAGTATCAACTATGTCCATGTTCCAAATGACAAACAGAGGAAACTTGACCCTAAAATAGTGAAGTATTTTTATTGGATACTCCTAGGAAATGAAGGCATACAAGTGCATTGTTCCAACTACATTGCTCAATCGTGATATTGTCTTTGATGAGTTAGCATCTCGATATGGTGCTAAGTAGACTGTAGTATATAATGACACTTCACAAGGCATGTATACTAAAAATAGACATCGACACTATTTCTAGTAGTGGATCTTCTCATGATGCCTCTAGCAGTGTAAGTCCTTGGATAGGAAGACTTCACAGCTATAGATCTCCATCCCCATTAACATGGATATGTTAGTGAGGGGGAGAGATACAAGAAAAGAGAAGGTTTTTGATGATATTACAGGTCCATTGACTTCAAAGTATGACTCTATTGAGAGTCTTGACAGTAAGTTTGCTATACGTGCAATGGCTACACTTGGAGTTAAGTAGAGATATGTACCGCCTCATGAGATAGAAGAGTCTAGTTCACCTCCATTGCAAAGATCACAAAGAGAAAGAAAGCTTGAGGATAGGCTTACCTATAGTGGATGCTTAGTGAGACATTATCCATATATGACAAAAGTGTTGAAATACAAAGAGCCTATATCTTTTATAGAAGCAGTTTAAGGATAAGAATCGGTGCAAGGCTATGGATGATGAATATGAGGCCTTTCTGAAAAATAAAACATGGGATTTGGTTGAGTTTCCTAAGGGGAAAATGCCTATTGGATGCAAGTAGTTCTGTAAAGTAAAATGTAAGTCTGATGGCTCACTAGAGAGGTACAAAGTATGATTTGTAGTGAAAGGATATGCCTAGCAGTATGGGCTGGATTACAAGGAGACCTTTATTTTTATTGCTAAGATGGCAAGTATATGGATTGTTATAGCACTAGCTGCATCCAAAGGCTGGAATCTTTATCAGATGGATGTGAAAATGCTTTCTTAAATGGTGATTTGGCAGAAGATATTTATATGGATCAGCTAAAGGGCTATGTGCATCGAGACTATCTGTCATACATATGCAGATTGAAGAAAACATTTTATGTACTAAAGCAAACCCCATGATCATGGAATGCTAGGATTACTTCCTACTTGTAGTCACTTTGATTTCAACTAGGAAAAGTTGATCACATCCTATTTACTGGGAAAAAAGAGATAGCATATGTGACTTTGATGCTCTATATAGATGATCTCATGATCACAGGTGATGACATGTAGGGCATTGATGACATAAAAGCTATGTTGTAGAAAGATTTTCAAATTGCAGACTTGGGAGAGCTGAATTTTTTCTTAGGGATTGAAGTTATGCATATGCCTCATAGGATATGAATGATACAAAAATAGTATGCCCAGAATATGTTGAAGAGGTATGGCATGTTGGACTATTAACCCATGGATGAACAAAATGTAAAGCTAGCCATTGATACAAGGAATGTGGTAGAGAACATGACTATGTATAGATAGATGGTTGGGAGCCTGATCTATCTCACTATCACTAGACTGCGGGCTTGAGTTATGTGATTGGTTTAATCAACCAGTTTACGTAGCAGCCAAGGAAACCTCACTAGATGTTGTGAGGTGGATTTTGAGATATGTGAAGGGTACATTGTCTTATGGGCTATTCTATGAGCATGGTGAGCCTATTGAGCTTACAAATTATTGTTATGTGGATTGGGGTGGCTGTATGTATGACAGGAGATCGACCAATGGATATGCATTTGGACTTGGAAGTAGCATGGTCAGTTGGAGTAGTAAGAAAAAATTGACTATGGCTCTCTCAAGTACAGAAGCAGAATATAGGGGTACAACATTGGCTACATGTGAGGCTGCTTAGCTAGTTAAGTTGATGGATGACTTGGGGATTCGTGTGGATAACCCAATCAAGCTATATTAGGATAACATGAGCAGTGTACTCTTGGCAAGCAATCCAATTTATCATTATAAGTCAAAGCACATAGAGGTACATTACCATTTCATTAGGGAAATGGTTCTTGGAGGCAAGCTAGACCTCATACATGTGAATACTGAAGACCAAGTGGCAGATATATTTACTAAATCACTTAGTAGAGATAAGCTCACTCATTTTAGATCTCTACTTGGGATACAAGTAGTGACTTGAGCTTGAGGGGGAGTATTGAGATATGCAAGCTTAGTCAATCTATCTATTATCTACCGACATGATAGCTAGATGTGTGTAGCTATCCATCATGTGTGTGCCTTCCAAAAGTCAATACTTGACTTAACCATAGTTAGTTAATGGTTAGTTCTTTTGGTTTAGTGAATACGTGTAATGAATACTTTGAAGAATCTCATTGAGAGCTGACTGCTTTCCATTGCCCCTATCTCTCTCTCATTATTTCTACATGCAACCCATGCAACAGTTGTAGAGGTATGACAAATACAAATGCAAGTGATAAATGCAATGTGCACGTCTCTCACAAAATAGTACATCCATGATAATTTGGCCTCCTTGAGTATAAAAATAATACACAAGTGACCAAAATAATACAATGAAGCTCCAAAAACTATATAATCATTCCTAAAAATAGTAGCTGGCACTTGCACTTTGACTTTCATTTTGACCTTCTTTGACCTTAGCCTTCACAAAATCCTATTAACAATAGCCCCTTCCTAGACAAGTATCAGTCCCATGGCACTTACGTCAAAGGTAGACAGAGAACATTGAGAATAGTCATGATGAAGTAGTCATGATGGAGAGAAATAAAGGCTACTAATGAAAAATTGTGGATGGTGAGAGTGATATGTGCCTATTGACATGAAGAACTAGTATGAAAGAAGATGATACTCCTGTGGATGCTATAGATGACATTCTAAAAGATGTGGTAATGCTAGAAGATTATGTTTGGATGAAGAATCATTGATGGCATATTAGAAGAAGGGAAATGAAACATGGAAAGATGAGGATGTAGAGGCCACCGATATTGATGCATCTTTAGTCCTTCAAATGATCATCTACAAAAGTCTTGTAAGCCAACTTGTACTAGACTCCCTAAGGGGTGTGTCTACTTATGTGTATGGTGACTTATATAATATAGGTGAAATTGGGAGATGGATCTAGCTTCAAGCAAGCTTGAAGTGTTGTCCCACACTTGAGTACCCAAAACCATGAATAGGTTATGGTGCAAATATTATGTGATTGCATTGGCATACATAGGGTAATATATAGTTAGAAGACTACTCCATGGATTCTTCTTATGATGAGGACTGAGAAAAGGAATCTTACATGGGTTAATATGGGAGAATGTGCGATTGTGGCTAAGGGAAAATAATGTTATTAGAGAGACAACTTTAGGAGATGGGGATTCCAATCCAATAAGTGCTTGAAGCACATGGTTCTTTGTGAAATCAACATATGGGGAAATGGATGAAATTGGTCCCTTTTTGTGTGAAGTAATTTCTCCTTCTTGCTTTGAAGTTGAGTGAGTAGCACTAGGATAAATGAAGTGGAATGGAAAAAGTGCAAATGACTCAGGGAGATAGGTCTACCTAACCAAGGCAAGTAAGACTCCCTAGGTATGTCCTAACCCAAATGTACCCTGGATAAATGTTGGGGGAAAATGGAAAAGGGGATAGAGGGTTAGATATGGAGCTAGTCTCAACCAAAGCCATTGGATGCACCTAACTTGATGACCCCTAGGTGCAACATAGTGCATATATCCTTTTCCTTTTCTTGTTTTTCTTGCTTGTCCCTTTATTTTTTTATTCCTGCGTTTCTTATTTTGTATCTTTATTTTTTCAAAAAAACTCTACTTTTGGAATCATATAGTGTCAGATAAGTTGGCTAGTAGTTTTACAAAATCAATGTGGAAGTATGAGAGATCTAAAGGCTGATTGAGAATAGTAGACTTGGCTCAAAGAATGGATTTATGCACCAAAGTGTACACATGGAAATGGAAGAGTGAGCCTTGAACCTTGAAAGCACTTGCCTCATTATGATATAGAGTTGGTGAAGAAGAACTAGTAGTAGGTTATGAAGACTTATAGTATTTATGAAATAAGCATGACTTCCCCTCATCAAGAAGTAGGTGACCATTGTATATTGTAGTCAAGGAATGTGATGGATGAAGAAATCAGGATGTTGGTATCAATGGCATTCATATGTCTTTGTTGGTATCAATGGCATTTGTATGTCTTTGTCTTTGTGAGAGTCTCTTAGATGATTTGGTTGCCATAATGTTGCCATATCTTGGAATCTTTAAAGAAAGAGTCTATTATTGATGATGTTGTCTTGAAACATGAAGTGCATTGAGTTGTTGTGACACCTATTATTTTCTTACATTCACTTGGTGAAACCTTGAGAATACCATGCACTAGATGAAAAGTTAAAATATATAAAGAATTACAAATTATTATTTTTTAAATCACTAGCGTACCATGAGCAAAAGTTGTGATCTCATACCTTGATTTTTCTCTCATCGAAGTTAACGGATATTTGGCTATTATTAGTATAACAAAAGAAAGATATATACAATGAGAAAAAGATAAGTTATATATAGGGGTCAGTATTTTGTAGTTTTTGGGATCCACCAGTCATAGAAATTTGGATTGTACTCCAACTCAGCAAAACCATTCAAGTTAGTTGGTTTTGTAGCTAGTCCACAAATGTAAGTAATCAGATCATCAAGCAATAATGGTCCTACAAAGCTATTGGCAATGTGCAACTCCTCTTCAATGAGAATCTTATTGAGCAATGGGTTGTATTTCAACTTTTGTGGCAAGTCCAGATATTGAGCCAAAATGATAGAATGCAAGGAAGTAATTGCATAGTAGGTTGGATCATATGAAGCTTGTTGAATATACAATGTTGCATCCATTATCATAAGATGGCTGCCATTGCAAGCAATCTCAAGTCGATGAGTTTTCGCAAGAATGGACTTGAGGAATTGCAATTTTTCTCAAGCTCATCAAGTGCTTATTGGTTTTTGAGTTTGGCCCCACAGAAGAATAAGAGGGAATAAGTTGGCATGATTGTAATTTATTCTAAAGAAGAATTTTAGCATACTCATCTTAGACCAAGAAGCTTTTTTGATAGAGGTGTTCACCATTTTCCCAAGTGGGATGCCGTTTGGAAGGAACTTGTATCATCTCATCATCAACAAGGCCTAAATCGATCATTGCAAACAACTCTGCATAAGTAGTGAATATGGTATCAAATTGGAGTAGCCATTCTATTTCAAAGGAATTGAATTTCTTGGCCAAATGAATAGCCATGATATTGAGTGGTCAATAAATAAGCAAAGGCTTGAGACCAAAAGGAGGGGTAGGTTTAGTAGGGTTGATCTAGAGGTGAGTCTAAGAAGCTTCCTATGGAGCACCTTGGGGTTCACTGCTCGCGATCAACTTGGTTGAATTGGTGGTGTGGCTTAGTAGGGATGTTAGTGGCTATGGCCTTAGGGTTTAGAATTTCAAGCACACTACTTTTAGCCTCCATGTTAGTGTTAGTAGAAGTTTTATATACATCACTTTGCTTCACATCATGGGATGAAGATTCATGTGGTACTAGAAGCAAAGGAAAGATTAGGTGTTGAGTCATTCAGCCTTGGGATAAACTAGTCAAAGAAATTTGGATTGTACTATAATCGAAGCATGGATATCATCAACAAGAAGTTGTGGGTCATGTTTAAGGTAGAAAATATATTAAATGACATTAATCATCATGTTGTTTTGTTCCAATCAGCTTGCAAGTTTAGAAATGTTGACACCCTAGACAATTGCAAGCACTCTCAAAGATATAGATGATACATACATCAAATCATGTATGTAAGTTGAAAGTGTTTTTCTTTGCTCAACAATAGTCATTAGATGATGCCATACCTCGCAACTAAACCTTGAGTAGAATACTATTTCCTTTCAAACTTACTTTGCCATTTTGCTTTCTTAGCTAATGTTGCAATGTCTTCCTTGCTTTCCATGCATTGCTCGAGGTGGAACATAAGAATCAAGCAATACTTCTCCTACTCTACATTGTTCGTTTTTTTCATGACTTCTCCTATGATTCCTAGGTAACACCAAAAATTTTATGATTGCTTTGACCATGCCTAAGGCCTTTCTAAGAAATTCTCATCCTCAAAAGTCTAAATTCCAATGTTAGCATGAATATATACATGAGTGAGTGAAGTCAATAGTGTTTTATCTAATTTCCTGGAATTCGTACCCTTGGATTGATCCTTTTGTTACCCCATATTTTCTAAAGCCTCCATGAAATATCTCTTAACTATCTTCAATGCACCACAGCTTCTGGCCAAGAAGAACAAGATTTGTAAATTATGGGATTCATTGTGCTCTTTAGGCTAAAGTTAGTATTCTATTGTAAGATTGAATTACTAGAGTCTTGTTCCTTAGCTAAAAGGGAAGGTTTTTGGTTGTAGCCAAGGGTTGGGACTACATGGGTTCCTCCTCAAAATTGGAAGTAGAAAGTTTTGAGATAGTAGATTGATAGTACAGATGTGATGCAATTGTAGCATGTAAGGTAGCTTGGTTATGCATAATACTTGGTGATTTGGGGATGCAGGTGGATAAGAAGGTTATCATCTACTGTGATAACCTTTGTAGCATTCAATTGACTAGGAACCTAGTGTATCTTGCACGAACCAAACACATAGAGATCCATTACCATTTCATTTGGGAGAGGGTTCTATCAATTGATATTGTCTTGGTTTATGCTAGCATAGATGATCAAGATGCTAACATTTCACCGAGGCCTTGGGAGCTAAGAAGCTTCAATGCTTCATGACTATGCTTGGAGTTCATGAGCTCATGTTGAGCTCAAGGGAGACTTATGCCACATCTTCTTTCCTAGTAGGTTTACACTTAGTGACTGCATGTACATATATTGTGGTACTTTCATATTAGTCTTTTATCATATTGTAGACTTATTTATTTTGGTTGAAAGAAGAAGAAAGAAGATTTCAGCCCTATCTCTCTATGTTCTCAAGTCTCAATTACTTTTATGTGTGTGTGTGCTCCTAGGTGCTTCACCTCTCTCCCCTCTTGTCTTTTTCCACACCAATCTCAAAAGGATAAGAAGGAGATTTGTGACTATATCACCCACGTCTACAGTCTCTTAAAGAATCCCATCTAAAGGACCAAATCAGAAAGCTATCTTCATAGTGTTTATCAATGGAATCCAAAATGAGGAGCTCTATAAAGCTCTAGCAAGGAACTCAAGCTTGCAAAGAGATATTCTAACTAGATTTTTTGAAGAGGCCATTCGAGTAGATGACTTATTGAAGGAGAGAAACTCAAAGACCCTCCAATCAAAATGACCACAAGCAGCTTCCAAAACAATAGGTCCACAAACCATAGCAAATTGTCTATCCTTAATACCTAGGATAAGGAAAAGAGAATGGACCAGTCATAGGAGATAATTGACTTGAAATTAGAGCTAGGCAAGTTGCAAAAATCCATAAGGAGACCAATAAGATCACATGGGTAATGCTTCCATTGCACGAGAAGTCACTTTCCTTCATAATGCCTTGATCCAAGACCATGCAATTGCATGAATTATGGTAGGTATGGGCATGAAGTGATTCACTATTGAATGCTAAGGAGCCTACCATATTAATAATGCTACCCCTAGCCAATCTATCATGAAAATAGACAATTCCATTTTGGGAGTGGAGCTCCAGTGGCATTGCTAGCATCTAATGAGCAAAGATCACCAGTCTCTAGAGTAGAGATTAACCCTACCAAAATTTCTAGATCACTCAAATGCATAATCACTCATCTACTTTAGCAACACCTTGAGACTATGTGAAAGAGGCTTTGAACAAAGATCCATATGTGAAACCCTATGTCACATATGATGAAGAAGGATATCCAATATTGATGGGTTGTCATGACTTTGGGCAGAGGGCAAGGTTGTGGCAGCATGGGAAGTAACCAATCCCAAGAACCACTCACTTGCTAGATTTGTGATCACACAGGGCATTTCTCATCAAGATGCTTAGATAAGTATCCTCCTAATAAGGTAAAGGCCAACCTAAGATGTTCAAAGTGTGGTGTAATCCATCTATACGTCGATTATCTAAGGCATAAGCCTTCCTCTAGCTCAGCAATCATGCCATCTCTACATCTAGGACTCTTTTGTGTTGAGACACCTGATAATGAGGCCACACCCATTTCACATAATGTGATGAGTAGAGTGCAAACAAAGCAAACCATCATAATGATGCCTGGAATCAATAACCTAGATGCCTCATCAGTAGGCAAGAGTGTTGAGCTCTACATGAGCTAGCATCCACTATATGGCTTAATGATGTTGTTGGGGGTAAAGGCACTTATGACTAGCTACCTGTGTATTAGTTACACTAATAGTACTCACGCCGTGTATTAGTTACCTGCACACATGTACACTATAGGCAGGAGGTACCCATCATTGTCACTTCATTCTTTATTATTTTTATGACATTTGAATAAAGAGAAGGTCAATCACACATTGTGACTATTGGAATTCCCACATCTCTCTCTCTCTCTCTCTCTCTCTCTCTCTCTCTCTCTCTCTCTCTCTCTCTCTCTTTGTGTTGTGTTTGCCCCTTCCACCATAGCTCTTGCTTTTGCTCCATGCTTCCACTTCAGGGCTCACTCCCTTAAACTAATATCAAATCCATTGTTCCTAAGAGCTCAAGCTTGACTCAACACAACTTGTGGAGAGTACCTTTGGTTCACAATTTTCATGGCAACCATGGGTTAGCCCCTGAAGTGGTATGTATTGTGGCTCACTTACCTCCCAATTCATCTAGGCATGTTTTGGAGCTTGATTGAACTTCCTCTCAGCTCCCCTTGAGCCCCATTGGCATCAGCCCAACTAGCAAATCTCCCAAGATAGCAAGCGCAATTTGTGTTGTGAGTGGGTTTCTCTCTTTCCTACTCAGATTGAAGCTCAATTGGTTGTCGATGCTTATCAACTACTAAATAACACAATATTAGTGAGTTTGGGAATCTCCCAATTCCCATTTTTTGAATACTAAAAAGGTGGCATCCGGATAACATGCCCATAAGTTTCTTAAAACCATATCATGATGTGACCTATCATTGGAAAGTGCTTGAAAAATGGAATCTATTGAGCTATAGAGTGCTTGATTTGGAGTTATAGTGTTCAAGTTATGACAAATACAAGGATTTGACCACGTGTCCCAAACTTATGGGAAATTCCCATATTCCCCAATATGGTGTTAAATTTGTTAAAGAAACTTCATGCATATTGCTTATTGACTACTCAACATGCTACACTGATGTCTATGGTTAATGCCACATACTTGGCTATGCTTCCAAAGAATGCTCTTGGGCTGAGATTGAAGCTCAATCTCATTAACTTTGACTATCGTTTCTCATAGCAAGCATTCAGTTGAGACACTTTATGTCTCTTATCATTGGATGATACATGCAGCATTTGTTGAATGTATTCTAATATGGATGTTACATTCTTGGTTGCATTATGACAGACATTGAGCTTCACCTTTGACTTGCACTTGAGCTATCTTGGAGCTTGGACACTTGACATTGACTATCATTTACCTCTTTGGATGCTATAGTAAGTGCTTTGTCGACTACATTGGGTCTAATGCTCCTAATGTTTGTTCCTTGAATCTTGGATGTATGGATGCTACTCACATGAGATTTTGAGCTTTGCTTGCTCATCTAGCATCTGAATTTTGTTTAACTAGAAGCTACTACTTGACACTTGGATGTACTACAAAGCATTTGGCTATGCAATTGATCTTGAGCTCATTAGAGTGAGATAGTGGAACTCATTGTGACATGTATATGCTCTTTTGATACTCATTGGATGTAGTTACCTTATTATGGGCTGATTTGATCTTTTTTCTTAAACACTACATTAGAGAATTTGAAAATTTTCCAAGTCCCAATTTCAAATAAGTGATAAATATTTGAGCACGTGGCTAAATACTGATCCATATTTGAAAGTGGGATTTGGGAAGGTAGCTTATATATCATTAAGGGTAGACTCCACCTTTAAGTAAGATGACAAGATTTGACCATGTGGCCAAATAATAAAGGTATTGAGAGTTTCCAAAGTGCATCGAAATTCCCAAATTCCCTAATATAGTGTTCTTGAACTTGGCACTTATGTCTATCAAAGTATTGTTAGCTCAGGGGGAGGGGTCACCTTATAGAACATGTAATATACCACATGAGTTCAAAAGAAATGGTATTTTTATTATGTTGACTTACAGTTTTTCAAAAATAGAAGGGGTTTATAAATGCACCTCATGTAAAATTTACATTAGGCGTCTTTTTATTCAAAAATTTTCAGAAGGAAACTTTTTTAGGGAGGGGGCTGTGTGTGTGGGGTGGGAGGGGATGAGTGGGGGAAAGATGGGGGTAGGGGAATCAATAATTAAAGGCATATATGTTCTTATGAGACAAATATTTACAACTAGCATGGGGGAGGGAGGGTGGATTCTATAGTAGCTTTTCATCAATATAAATTTACATTGTGTTCACATTAAAGTCCAAACAACTTCCAAGTTTGAGGATTATAGGCAACATAGGTGCTTTTGTCGAGTGAGGCAAAACATCCATAGTTGTTCTCTCTCCTTGCAATTTTATTAGCATTTCCCTTTAGGCCATATTCTAGTAAAATGGTGTGCAGCAAGGTCGTGCATGGCTCCAAAAAATTAGCGACACTTTACTCAAGTTAAGTGGCTCACTATCTTGAGTAAAGTGGCCCACTTTATGAGTTAAGAGTTTTGGATCTTTGAAAAAAAGGAGTCCTTAAAATTAGGCATTGGCTACATCAAAGCAAGTAGTATAATTTTTATGTTTCCCCTTGATGTCGCGAACTGATTAGGAGAAAAAGGTTGATAAATTTTGCATCAATTTTGATGAAAGCATCTTGCATTAGCTTAACTGTTCTACTATTGGCCCCTTTACCCTAGTGATACTAGATTGAACTTCAACTTCAACTTCCAATGCTTGAATGTTTTCATGCTAACAAATCCAATGCTAGTATGATTCTCACGTGCAAACAAGCCCTTGGGTGTGGGTGGGGGAGTGAGGGAAGGGATGTAGGCGAGGTCGGAGGGGTAGAGATAGAGAGATATAGAGAATCACACTTAGAACCATCGAGGTCTAGACTATGAAGGAGGATGAGAAGAAGAATAGGAAGAAGGGCAACAGAGATCGAGTTCAAATGGAAGACTTTGAAGGCACCAAATTTTCAACAACCCATCTCTTGTTCCCTCTCGTACTCCCCCTCATTGTATGGATAAGCCCGTTAGGTGGGTCACTCCAATCATCAAGCATCTAATGTGGTCCTTGTAGATGGCCGAGTGTAAGCTACTCCCTATCAATGTCACTAACGATGAGCCCTCAAACCCCTTAATCCTCAATCTTCTTGTCTACTCTAATGGAATTGTGCAGCTCAAGATCAATGAGTATCATGATCCTGCCATCGTTGATGCTAGCAAGCATGCATAGTTCAAACTTGAAGACACTCAAGATGATAAAAATTTATAGCTTCAAAGACTGTTAAGAAAGGAGGGATTTTTAAAAAAATATGGTGTCCAACATCAAGGTTCATGTCCAACTTTGTCTACATCTAGGATGGTGAGTCGCATCTATTGTCTTTCAACAACAAAGGCTATTCCATTTTGAGTAGCTGAGAGAGAAGAAAGAAGGGGAAGAATGGGAGGAGCATTTTCACACACACATAGACTTGAGACCCTATGGTCTGCAATCTATCAGCTTTGATGTGTCCTTGCATGGAGCAGAACATGTATATGGCATTCCTAAACATGCCATTAGTCTTACTTCAAAGCCAACATGGAGCCTAGACATCCTCTTTGAGCCTTACTGTATGTTTAACCTTGATGTGTTTGAGTGCATTGAGGAGTCTTCATTTGGACCATATGGACCTATTCCATTCATGCTATCTCAAGTGCAGGTAGAAGCACTGGCTTTTTCTAGTTGAACTCTCTAGAAATGCTGATAGATGTGTTAACTCAAGGCTAGATAAAGGGGATCTAGATGTTTTAGGTGAAATTGATACACACTAGATTAGTGAAAGTGGCATTGTGGATGCCTTCTTTCATAGGTCCAACACCAAAATGTTTATTGCTCTAGTACACTACAATATCAAGATTACCTACAATGCCTCAATCTTTGGCCACAGCATATCATTAGTCTAGGTGGAACTACAAAGATGACATCGATGTTTATTTTGTAGATGCTATCTTTGATAAACACAATATTTCATATAATATACTTTGGCTTCATAGTGATCACACAGATGGCAAGTGCTACTTCACATTCGATAAATATTTGTGATTTAGGATAAGCTTATGTCAAAGGTCCAACATATGGTAATGATTGGATCCCCACATAAAGAGAGATGACATTTTTCCATTACACAAAGACGCTACTTTCCAAGGGATACTATGTGAAGGATGTTCATGGTAGGGACCATGATGGTTGGAGTTGGTCAGGTTCATCATTGTATATTGATATGCTAAGTCCAGAGATATGGAGTTGGTGGGTTGGAAAGTTTTCTTATGGTGATTATGAAGGGTGATGATGGGTCCACTCCTTCATTGTGTATTTGGGATGACGTGAATGAGCCATCTGCTTTCAATGGCTTTAAGGTATCAGCTCTTATTAACTATAAACTATGAAATTTTAAACAAAGGTAGCATTTTTTGCATTTTTTTCCCCACTTCAATTTCAAAACTAGCATAATAAAATAATTTGGGTTTACACTAGTTAAGCATCATAGTTTACTTGAGCTTGGAATTATTATTTTCAGGCAACCATGCCTCGGGACTCCTCTGCATCCAAGTGGTATGGAACACCACGATGTTCATAATGTGTATGGGTATTATTTTCACATGGCACAACAACTAAAGGTCTTTTTAAAAGAGAAAATGGAAAAGACTAACCCTTTCTATAATCTCATTCTTTCTTTGTTGGGACCTAGAAGGTTGGGGTAGTTTGTACAAGAGAAATACTGTTGGCCGGGACCATCTACAAGTCTCAACTCCTCATGTTGTCCATAGTGATCATACCCTCCTCCACCCTTTGTATCTAGCACTATCTACCCATGCTTGTGTGGCATCCCTATATGGAGCAAGAGGAGCACTATCAGATCAATAGCAAGGCAAAGAGGAGCTGCAATGTGGGCCTTTTCCTTTAGAGTAACTTTTGGGGGTGGTGTTGATGTTGCATGCAGTTTTAAAACATAGACAGACCAAGGAAAAGTTTGTTCTGGATGCATAGACTTGATCAAAGTGGTATGTGCTAAGTCAAATTAGTGCGAACATTGGCAATCAGTTGCCTACACTTGAGCAGCAAAGTATGACATGATGGTGCAATCTTGCAACAATAGACCAAAACAAAGGATAGATGGGCCTCATGAATGTTGTGCACACAACAAATTCTATCCACTAAAAGTCACAAGTATCATATTCCTCTAGACTAGTAAGTATAGAAATAGTTCTGAAACAACATAATATTTTCAAGGTGGCTTGGAGATATTTTCTATTATTATTTATATCATTGACATATCTCCAATATATCAGGGTGTCTTTGGAAGTGACAGAGTGGAAATTGTGTGTTGTAATTGTTGGTATAGCTACAATATAATGTTCTTGTTAAGAAGAACTTAAAAGATGTTGCCACCACATTGGAACTAGAGATCAAAATTTCAAAACTATCCTTCTTCATTCATTCCTTGGCATGTATCTTTGAGTCTTGTACAAGATCTCGAAGGTTAGTACTTCCCTTCTAGTCTCTCTTCGTACTTCTATCGTAAAACACTAAATATGTGTTGCTTTCTTTGCAAGCATACCTCAATCAATGTGTATATAATTCTCCTTTTAATGATTAATGATTACCACCATGATGAAGCTAAATATTTTGATAATAAGAGACAGAAGTGCTCTTGTTGATATGATTGAGCCCAAGCTCTGTAGGAAGGCATATCAATGTGCCTAGCCTATGATGGCTACTTTATCTAGATAGTCTGATGTGATTTGGGCTATGGCGAGGCAGATTTATGCACAATGAAGCATTGAGAGAGAGGGTGCAATCGTAGGGATCCACCATCTGAATAGGATACTGATCCATTTTTCATGGTGTTGTGGTCACTCTAGAAGGTATTTTTTGCCAAAGCTAGAATGCATCATGTGGAAGTGATAGATTGAAAGCCATATTTAAGAGGGTGGCTTCTTGACACATAATGCAGCCCAAAATGATATAGCACTTATCACTGTGGAAGTGATAGGTTGAAAGCCATATTTAAGAGGGTGGCTTCTTGACACATAATGCAACCCAAAATGATATAGCACCTATCACTGTGGAGGTTGTTGTTATCATTAATGATCCTCCACTTTTGGTGGTCTGTATGAAATCCATTGTGTGGAAGTTTTGAATGAGATATATGAAGAGACATGATGTTGCAAAAGGAATGAGAGCCATGTTTAATTAGGCAATTTTTTAATGGTCATCAGTCTGTGGAGACCTTCTATATGTTTTAGTGGCCAAGGGATCTCAATAGGAGTGGCCATATTGACTGGATAAAGGTAAAATAGGAAAGCAACTACCTTTTTGAAGTCTAAAGAGGGACTACATGATTTGGGCCTAGGAGTAGCTGTAGGTGCCATATTTGTGTCATATGCCAAGGTTGATATGGCAGGGAATTGTCAATATGGTAGTTAGGGAGGAACATCTTGAATTGAATTTGAAGGGAAGCTACCAGTTGATGATTGAGGTTATTGTTGGATTGTCTTCAGGGGCCACTGTGTGTCTAGAAGTACTTGTTTGGTGAGAAGCTACTGATGTAAGGGTAGCTACCATCTAGATTGAAATACATTAGCCATGATATTGCATGCCTAGGCTAGGAATAAGGCATACATACATGGAAGACATCCCCTTCATCTTTAAATAACTTGTATATCACATCAAATATGCCAATATCAAATATCCATGTCATTAACCCACTTAATTTACTTAGGTTTCCTTTCTTTCCATCTCAAACGATGGTATCCTTTGTAACTTACATCAATGTCTCTCTTGTATTTTCTATTATCCTTGACATTATCCACATTTTCTTTCTCAATATCATTCATTTGTATATCCTCATCAAATGAGATATGTATATCATGTACAACATCAGTATCTACAATATCCTTTATTAAAGCATCTTGCCTTTTTTACTTTGGTTGTTTTTGGTCTTTGTTTCGCTCTTTATATTTTTCTCTTTTCCCTTTCCA
Organism: Lygodium microphyllum; assembly: GCF_053477565.2. Taxonomy (NCBI): domain Eukaryota; kingdom Viridiplantae; phylum Streptophyta; class Polypodiopsida; order Schizaeales; family Lygodiaceae; genus Lygodium; species Lygodium microphyllum. Next base: position 33,180,600 of record NC_141135.1, read on the forward strand.
CTCTTCTTTTTGCTCTTTTTACTTTTTTATTTGCTCTTTTGGTACTTTCTCCATGATATGTTCAAGTCAACCTTGGTAGGAGGCATAGACTTTTTGTTAGATCAAAATGCAATTGTTTTACCTAGCACACGAAATTTGCTTTGAAGTGTCCTTCTCAAGGTCGATCGGTAGATAGAGTTGAAGTAGATGAAATCAAAATATTGAAACGTTTGGATATGGAATATGCATTCTACTTGGATTATTCTCTCTAGAGTACATTAACTATCCTCGCTAGTTATTTTCCTAGTTTCTAGATCCAACCATTGTAGTTAATGTGGATTTGATTATTTGTTATTGTTGAGCACTTAGATTAGTAGTGTTTATGGGCTCAATGACTCCACGAGGTGATTTACTACAGGTTCTTTGTTCATCCAAGGGTATCATCACTACTGGTGACGTTTCTTTGATGCTTATTAGCGATGTTGGTACCTTGCCTTTATTGTCTGACCATTCATCGAGCTCTATTTTTGAGGCCCTACATGTTCTTGACTTGGGCTTCTCTCTTCTCTCAATTCATGGTCTTCCTAGTCTCTCGGGACTTGTATTATCTGCATTGAGTTAGTCGTCTTTGTTGCAGATTCTTCTATAGTAGCCACTTTTGTGATAGGTTCATAGGAGAGGGGGCTATAAATGTAGTCCCACTCGTGATCTACAACTTATCTTAAAAGACCTGGACTAAATTCTGAATATTTCAGCCCCTAAAGTTTTTTTTGCACAACCTGCAATTGTTCATTACAACACGTATTCTTAACTAGACATCAACCTTTGTGACTCTGTATCTCCTGCATACAAACTTGGATGTTAAACAAAATTTGTAGGAACCTTCCCAAGGTATAAAAGCCCATTTTGGATGTGTCGGTCACCATTAATCCTCTCCCAATTAAAATATTTTTAGAAAACTTCAGTTCAGCCTTGTATTTGTCCATTGTAGTCTCCTACTTGGTCAAACATCCATTGGATAGTTGAGAAAGAAGGCACACATACATGTAAGACATCCCCTTTGGCTTTAAATAACTTGTATATCATATGGAATATCCCAAGGTCAATGATCCACATCATTAACCTATGGTCGATCACATTAGACATAAAAATATGGATTGAAGTCTGCTTCCATACACCCCCCCTCCCAAAGGGGGTTGGTTCATTGGATGCTACACATCCTTAATCTAGGCCCATTTGGTTTTGGAGAACTCACTAGTTGAGTAGAGAGGGTGTAGAAGGACGGTGGCTTGCCTTAACTACAGCCTACTAATCGATTGGCCTCATCCGATTGCAGTTCCTTTTTGTGTTATAATCCACAATCAGCCCCTTTAGTAACCTCAATATTTGGCATTGTCATTAACGACTTCTTTCCCTATAGCACCCATCAAAATCTATCTAATAACATTAGGCAAGTCTTGCAGATTGTGGCCCCAGCAAGTGAAGCAGTTTACATATCAATTGGTATTGTGAATTTTTTGATTTGTTTGGTGGCTGGACAAACTAGTACATTTGTTAATTCTGGTAAGGAAATCTACATGTATCAAAAACCTCAAACTCTCAACGTGGCCAATTCTAGCCCTTTTTCTGATTGAACATTGGTCCCATTGCCCTCTTCAAAGAACTTTGGAATGCATCTTTAGACAGGTTGTTTCCATAGAACCCTTTTGTTTCAATTGTATAGACATAATCTCTAATCCTACAAATAGGAGTTTTCTCTAATAGTCTACCTATGAGAGGTAGAGAATCATGGCTTAGACAAGAGAGAGGACAATGCATGCCTCTAGCCCACCCAATGACACTCCAATATCAGGTAGCATCACAACTATCAGTAGTAAGAAATAGGAAGAAATAGGCTTCCCCTTTGTCAAACAACAACCCTAGGTGCTTCATTGAGTAGTAAGGAAGGTATATGGGGCTTAATGAGCACCACCCAAGCATCAAAGGGATGAAAATGTATTGTTGTGGCCAGGGTGGATTGCACCAAGCCTTGAGGCTACTTGGTAGGGAAAAGGGTGTATCTTCATCTACCCTGTCATCTTTGTCTTTCTTTTGTCAAGTCCTCCACTACATACTCTTCTGTATCTCTTCTCTTAAACACTTTGAACCTTTTCCCTACTTTGAGTATCTTGAAGTCACTCATATCCACCTTTGTTAAAGTATATGTAGCATACAATACTTACATCCTTTAGATTCAATCTCTTTGTGTGAAAAAAGCTATCCTACAGGACCACCCTGTAGAAAATTGCCCATATCTTTTGATCTATAACTTGGATTGTTGAGCTTTCTTCTACAAAGTTGTAGCCTTGATTTTGATCTACAACTCTTGTGAAGAACTCAGAACTAAATTTCAAAGATTTCAAACCCTAAATTTTCTACACAGCTTGAAATTTTCTTTTGTTGCACGCAGTCTTGACCAAACATTGACCTTCTTGTCCCTATAACTTTTGCATACCAACTCAGATGACAACCAAACTTGGTAAGCCTCTTCCCTAGGTATAGAATCCCATCTTAGAAGTTTTTTCCACCATAAATCCTCACTAACATAGAACAATTTTTGAGATCTTCAATTCTACCCCAACCTGACTATTGTAGTAATCTACAACGATATCCCTCCTTCTGGATCAAACGGCCTTTGGATAATCGACCAATAAGGCATGCATACATCCCATAAATTTGCTTTTGGTCTAAAAAACCTATATATCATACTTAGCAACACATGGATTCTGCTAGGATTGAAAACCTACTTCATCATTCTACATATGTCACCCTCTTGAAGACAATCACTTGAATATTCTATCATTCCTTTTTCAGGTTGGTGAAACTCTTGAAATCCATTGAAAAGTATGTATACATCTCCTTTTTTTAGCATCCATGTCTGAAACACATGTCGAGTATCGTAATCCCCTCTAGCTTTGCAATCCATAGCATATCTCTTTGTGATTAATTTGGGAAAAACACTTATGAAAGTATATTTGTCTTGTACAACCAACATTGTCACAATGTCTTCTTTGCACTCCTCTCTAACTTTTGCATCTTGCATATGAACACCCTCAATCAAAATGTCTAATTCTTCTATATCATCCTAAGTCTATACCATCTACATGCACTTTATCCGTTTCATTTACATTCTCAAGTATTTTAGTATTAATAGTCTTACTCAAGGTATCATTAGTATGCTCTTTCAGTGTCTCTTTTGCATTCATTATCAATATAGCTTTGATCTTTCTAAATATTCCATCATAGTGAGCATGTTCTCCTCAAAGCATTGTCTCTTTGCAAGAAGCAAGAACTCCCCAATCCTAATCTTCAATTTTGATAATGTCTTTGCTGAAAATTATTTTTTGGATTCCTCAAATTTGGCTGCTTGGCAACCCTCTTCATTTGCTCATCATTATTAGGAGGTAACAACCCTACAACTGGTTCCACTTTCTTGTCAACTGTATTCTACTTGGTTTGAGCCTTGGCTTCACTCTTTTTCTATTGTAAATAGCTTTTGTTGCAAATAGGGAGCACCTAACTTTGTCAGTTGAAATAAATCAATCATATTCTCTTTGGACTGCATATAAATAGCCCCAAATTTTGTATGCTAAAATGAATCAGCATTAAAATCTATTGGCTGAAATAACTTAGCCCCTTGTAACTCTATGGGCTGATAATTTAGCCCTCTTCTTTGTTTACTAAAATACATAAGCAAGAAACTCTTTTTGTTAAGAAAACTTAGTTCCCAACCCTCTCTGTTGCATAAAATCAACAATGTCATGATACATATCTAGGGAATGTACTTGCAAAAAATTGGAACCACTTTGCGCCTCTATTTTCAACATATCTTCAATCTTTGTAATAGTATTTGCATAAGAAATCCCATCATATCTTTGCAACTTTGTGAAAACAAACAGAACTCTCAACTGAAAGATCAATAAATCTTGAAGAAAGAGCATCAATACTAGGGGGTGAGAGATTTTCTCTCCTTGTGCCACCATCATCTTGTAGGACAGTGGAACCTAGTGAAAATTTGGCTCTTTTGTGGGTAGAGGAGAATCCTGCAATGTATCTTTGTTTATGGGTGATTTACACAAACAGTCATAAATTGCTCAGCTCTTTTCCCATATTTGCTTTGGATCCACATACATGTAGATCCGTCATCTATAACCTTTGCTTCCATCTGTGCTTCATGATAAAGGGCTGACCCAAAATGACATCATAAGAACATGAATCTTGCATTAAGAATGACAATCACCCGAACATTCCCTATGGGCACCCTCATATTCAAACGTTGCATATAGCTCTCTTGCAGTATGATTAGTGGCTCTCATCTGTCAACCATGTTCTATATCTGCAAGCCATGTAATATTTCCACACAACATATTAATGATTTTAGACCCCACACACCACGCGCAAAAAGCGGTTCAAAATAGTCTCCCGCATCGATAAATGTTGGTGATTGAGTGTTCCGTTCATGCGCATTAATAAATTCCAGCTGCGTGTTGTGTATGGAAGACCGTGGCTTGAAACCGCAAGCCCACATGGGAACACCCTTCACGGGAAAAGGCAAATGGATAATGGTTAAATTTTGTGCAATTTTTTTTATTATTAACCCCCTCCCCTCAGCCAATGCATGGCAGGGAGAGGGAGTGTGAGAAGAGCATGCAGCCCGACACATGAGTGGCTATCCCTCCCCCCTTAGTCCTATAAAACCACCCCCTCCCCAAGCTTGAGGGAGAGAAGAGAGAGAGGCTACCATGCTGCCCGCATGCATAGAAGGAAAAAGTCTATGAATCACATATTTGCATGGAATGCTATATCTTGCAATTATTTACATCTTTTAGGAAAAATATTAGTGTTTCTAAGAAAAGATACCTCTTGTCGCAAGACAATTAGATCGATTTAGGTAAATCGCCTGTAATGGTACAACCCACATGGGATTCATAAAAGCATAAATAGTTAGTACGATGAATACCTCAAAGTGCTAGGTAGGGTTTAGTTACGTTAAAAATTCGGCCTAATATTGCACTTGGGATGCCAAGTCAAGACTTCCAATCCCAAAGATCCTACCCACATTCATGGAATGTTAGGGTTAGTTTAAAATTGCAAGAATGATCTAGGGTTCTTACCCTAAGGATCAATTAGCCAAATACTAGACCTCTGTATGGATTTAGAGACCCTAGGGCGGCCTAGTATGGTTAGGGCTGCATTGGGTCAAGAGGACTCCCAAACCCTACAACTTGACCAAAGGTATTCTTGACCAAGGAATACCATGTGATGGGAGAAATGATCCCATAGGTTAGGTGCGACACTTGTCTCATGCAACAAGTTGCAACGTCGCATGGCTTTGTGTTTAAATCACAAGATAGATTTGCCACTCCTTGGAACAAGGTTGGCAGGTTCTAAGTACAAGTTTAATTTGCAAGAGAATAAGTAGTCATCACCCTTCTTTGAGGCTGATTTGCCAAGTTACGGTAATTATGAATTGCCTAGCAAGCAATTGACCAATCAAGTGAGGACAACGGGGTTGTCCAGGATTTATTGACCTTAATATAAGAAAACCTAAGGTATTTGTTAATTTGGGTTAACAGGGTATAAACCCTAGCCCAAGGAAAAAGGGTAAACTAGCAACACTGCTTATGAAACCCTTAGGGATCTTGCTAAGTCATAATTGATCCCGGATCGAATGCTAGATGTATTCGGAGAGAAGGAATTATATCTTAGGAGTTGGCCATACCAACCACCACTGGATTGATTGTGTTTGTACAGTTAGAAGCACTGTTTGTACTTCTTTGCTCAAGGAACTAAAGTTGGAAAAATAATTAATGCTTCAGGTTGAAGGCGTGGAGGGAGAGGCAACATCAGTTACCCCCGACTGTCTACCTGATCCTATCCAAGGGGATTGTTAGCCACGCCAGGTACGTGGACCGAACCCTCCCCAAGAAGTCTCTCCGTGGATGCTACTTGGAGCAGGAGGATGCTTGGGTGCTAGGGGGGCTCTAGCCATAAATCCCTTGCCTTCGAGTCCTGCACAAGAGGCTGACGTGACTCGAGATTGGATCTCGAGGCCCGCATACTAATCTATGGGTGGAAACTTGGAATAGCGATCCTTGAGGATTGTTGGATTTCCTTTGGGCAGATTATGGAATTGCCTTCAAGCGGATTATGGAATAGCCTTTTGGCTAGATTATATGATGTATTCCAAAGACTGATAAAATAAAGATCAAATGTTGAAAAGGAACTTGTTTGACATTGTTTTTCTATGTCAATGCCTAAGTTACGTGAAGGAACCGGTGATTAATTGGATAATTAAGGAAGCTGTTTTTGCTTGTCAAACTAAATGTGGTAGGTAATTAGACAACTAAAGCAACCTGAGAAAAGTGAGGTGGATATGACCATGGGTTCGTCCTACGGAAGGGTGGTCCCGGTTGGCCGGGAACTTTTCTCAACGGAATTGATAGCGAGGTAACAGTGACCTAGAATCTAGGAAGTTAGAGTCCCGATTTATACTGTTTTAGGGGAACGAAATGGGACTATGCCTTATGGGCAGAGAGGTCGAGCTTCGCATCCCTCTCGTTTTCCATTCTCCTTGAACCAAGTGCAGCATAAATCCACTTCGGTCTTGATGTTTCTGCGTAAAGCAGTTCGTCTAGGGCTCGACACTAGTTACCTCCGAGGAACTTGACCATTAGGGAAACCCTGATTTAGGTCGATCCTAAGTGGGAACAATTGGAATGCTTCCGCTTCGTGGCAGACTCAGGAAGACCTAGATCGCAAACCCCGTGGCATTCCATGGGAGTGCCGGGCGACGCTTTCTTGACTCTCTTCCTAATGGGCTGCTAAAACATGTCCTACAAGTAGACAGGTGGACACGTTATAGTTGGTATCAGAGAGAATCAACGAGGATCTAATATTTACAAGGAAATTTAATAAGAAGCAGAGCAAATGTTATTGTTAAAAACATTTCCTTACTTACTTACTGATGCTGGCCTGCAGAGTCACAAAGCATGGAACAAATTCTTGGTATTCTAGGTTATGTTTATGACTGTGATGCGTGCTTCGACTTATCGACGGAGGCTCGATATGATGAATATCCTAGACCCACCTACCATCCTTCACCCCTATATGTGGAACGGAGATGGACAGGTGATTCAAGAATTTATTACATAGCTGCCCACCAACTTGAAGAGAATCAAGTGGATGGAGGACTTAAAGATCGTGAAGCTGTTCATCTTTGTTGAAGCTCACGCAAACGCAACCCTACATGTCAGTGGTCAAAAGGTCAAGCAGAACATGTATGTGTATGAGGAAGTGACTCGAATAATCCCTGTCGACAGAATCAAGGTGTTGGGATGTTATGAGAAGAACGGGTATCAAAGGAAAGGATATCCTAATCTTCCTATGACCTATCGATTCCTGAAAATCTATGACCCCAATCCATATTATACTCATTTCCCATAGTTGAATGTAACACAATCTTATTCTCCCCAAATTAATGTATCAACTTGTTCCATCTTCCCAAAAATAATTGTACTCGAAAGGGCTATGTCCATATGAATAAAATAGACTTTTTTTTCAATGATTGTCTTGACTCTAAGTGTTGGTAAAGAAGTTAAGTGATTAGGTCACTTGGCTAAAAGTTGAATTGGGCATGTAATGTAATGTGAGAGACATTTAGCAAGTTTTTAACGTAAAGAAATTTAAATGCCCATGCGCAACCTCAAGTGCAAATTCCTAGTTTGACCCCTACACCAAGTACGACTGTAATGCAAGAGAAGAAGTTTCTTCTCAAACAAATCAAGCCACCAGAATTCGATGGTAAGGGAAGGACCGTCCAAACTGATACCGAGATTTGGATCGAATCCATGGAGGATTATTTCAAAGCAGATCGAATCCATGGAGGATTATTTCAAAGCAGCGGTTGTATTGCACCCACCAACCAAGCAATGCTCGCCAAGCTAAAGCTTACCAGCGAAGCTAGGCTTTGGTGGAAGCAATGGTGCAAAGACCAAGGGATCTCGAAAGGGTCAGTTACTTGGGAGAATCTTAAAAGAGTTGTGCAAGGGAGATATCTACCACCTACCTACCGCACGCAGAAAATGAATGAGTTCTATGAATTGAAGCAGCTTGGATTATCTCTTGATGCATACTATTAAAAATTCATCTCTCTTTTGAACTACACGCCACAAATGGACATGACACAACAGGTTTCAAAGTTTTATGCCAGATAAAACCCACCTATAAACACCCGCCTCAAATCAATGCGCCCGACAGATCTTCAAGATGCACTCATTCAAGCTGCACCCATAATACAAGAGGTGCAGACCAAGCCTAGAAATAACAAGACTTGGTCTTACAAGGATCAAAACAAGGGAGTGTACATGTCTAAGACTAAGAGGGCGCAGGGCCAAAATCAGGGACAAAGAAAGAAAGACAGGGCCAACACTGTCAATAATTTTGTTCCTACCCAAGGTAATGGACGCAATCTCCGTTGCTTCCATTGCAATGAACCCAGTAACTTTAAAAGACAGTGTCCCAAGCTTAGCAGAGGACAACGTCAAGGGTCATTCCAAGGAGCCACTACCAGGGCCAGAGGAAGAACCACCAATGTTGCCAATAGGGAGATGTGCGATGAAAAAGACCCGACCCTGGAAGCCGACATTGAGAGGGAAACAGTTCATGCCACCCTTCACAAGAAAGGCCCGAATCGCCAATTCTCGGTGATTCAAACTCCATGGATTATCAAGGTAAAAGCTTCAAAACCTTGATTGATTATAGCAATACACATTCCTTCATTTCACCAGTCTGTGCATAAGGTTTGGAATAGCCACAAAAGATGCACCTACCCTACTTGTGAAATTATCAAATGGTCATGAGGTCACTTGTACCAGGCAAACTGCTAAGGTGAAATTCCTACTAGGAGGAATGCCGCAGGTAATGAACCTAGGTATCCCCAAGTGTTTTCTCGGAATGGATTGGCTTAAACCTAATGATGCCCACATTTACTATGGAAAGGGCCAAGTTTCCTTTCGAAATGCTGAAGGGGAATTGGTCACAACTCAAGGAGAGGCTGGGAAGCCAAAAATTCAACTGGCCAAAGCATCTCGGATAATAAAAGAAGTTAGGAAGGGGCTACCTGTCTATTTGATTAAGCTAAATAAAGTAGATCAAAACCCAAAATCTAGGGAAGAACCTTCATGGCTAAAGGAGTACGCAAACGTATTTCCTAAAGAGCTGACATAACTTCCTCCTCAAAGAGAAGTCGATCATGAAATCAAGCTAGCGCCAGGAGCTGCACCAATCTCAAAGAGGCCATATAGAATGTCCATCTCGGAAGTAATTGAGCTAAAGGAGCAACTCAAGCAACTGTTAGACCAAGGCTACATCCGTCCTAGTAGTTCACCATGGGGAGCTCTAGTGCTATTCCAGAAGAAGAAGGATGGAATGCTTTGGTTATGCATTGACTACAAAGGGTTGAATCAATCAACCATTAAGAACAAGTACCCCATTCCAAGAATAGATGAACTTCTTGACCATCTTTAAGGTGCGAAGATCTTCTCCAAGATTGATCTCAAGTCTGGATATTATCAGATAAGGATCAAGGAAGAGGATATCCCAAAGACGGCATTTAGTACAAGGTATGGGCACTTTGAGTTTCTGATCATGTCATTTGGGCTAACAAATGCTCCGGCTACCTTCAACAGGCTAATGCAGGATATCTTTAGGCCATACCTTGATGACTTTGTACTCTTCTTCTTTGATGATACCCTAGTCTACTCCAAACAGGAAGAAGATCATGAACCCCAGCTTCGCATTGTTCTTGAAACAATGAGGGCACACAAGCTTTATGCCAAGAAGAAGAAGTGTGCAACTTTCAAGCAACAGATCAAATATCTGGGATTTATTATATCAGCGGAAGGAATTTCAGTAGATCCAGTGATGTTCTGGAGTGGCCAACACCAACAACTGTCAAAGAAATACGTAGTTTTCTTGGATTGACAGGATGGTACAGGGTCTTTATCAAAAACTATGCTTTGATTGCAGTGCCCCTGACTGATCTACTGAAGAAGTAAACATCAATTGTATGGTCAACTACTGAACAATCCAACTTTGACAAACTAAAGCAAAGCTTGGTATTAGCACCCATCCTAAAACTTTCGGACCTTAGTAAGGAGTTTGAAGTAATAACTGATACTAGCACACTTGCCTTAGGATGTGTGCTTATGCAAGAAGGTCATCATGTAGCATACTCTTCAAGGAAACTGAAGAGCCATGAAAGGAACTATGCTACCCATGATCTGGAGCTACTAGCTGTCATCCATACTCTCAAGCTTTGGAGACACTACTTGCTAGGTAACAAGTTTACCCTAGTGATGGATCATAAAAGTCTTAAATGGATTTTTACCCAGAATGAGCTTAATATGAGACAATATCAATGGATTGAAGTGCTAGAGGAATATGATTTTGAAATCAAATACCGGCCTAGAAAGGAGAATGTAGTTGCCGATGCACTCAGTCGCAAGGCATTTCTGAATTCTCTGATTTTGCAAGATCCATCAACATCCAGATCTCTAGCCACAAAGGTATCCATGCCAAACAACCCAATTCTTGAGCAAGCTAAAGAAGAGTCATGCCATGATCCAGCCTATCAAAAATTGCTAAGGGAGATCCCCATCAAGGATCAAGACCCGAAGCTACAAACAAAGTATCTAGAATTCTCTATCAATAGTGGGCTTGTCTACTATAGAATGAGATTATGTATACCGGCAAGCCAATCCCTTAAGCAGAAGATACTTTAGGAAGCCCATGACTCCCCTTTTTCAAGACATCCTAGCTATGCCAAGACCCTCAATGCGGTCAGAAAAAGCTATTATTGGGAAAGGCTTAAAGGTGACGTTCTCAAATATATCACGGATTGTTTGTCTTGTCAACACATTAAGGCCGAACATGTCAAAATGCCAGGGAAATTGCAACCACTTGTGATATTCCCCCAATGAAATGGGAATTCATTAGTATGGATTTTGTTGTTGGCCTACCCCAAGTTCAGGGAGGATACAACTCCATTATGGTTATGGTTGATATGCTCACCAAGGTTGCACATCTTATCCCTATTAAGAAAAACTATAAAGCCTCAGACATCGCTGTCAAGATTGTGGGAGAGAAGGAAGGAGTCTCGCTTGAAGCTTTCTTGCTTGCACAATGGGGGAAGACACACAAGGGTGGAGGCTGAAAACAGCTTTCCTCTTCTTAGTTGTGTAAGCCAAAAGAACTCCAGTACAAAGAAATAGAAGAACCCTATATATGGGTCTCAAACCAAACTCAACTAACTAAGGTGGCATACTAACTGAGCCACGAACTAGAGTAGATAAGGATAGCTATCATGTAGCTATTATTCATGGGCGGTGTACCAACCGCGTTTGCAACTGACAAGTCGGTAACATAAATACACAATGGTCACCCTCACGTATCACGAGTGGAGCTCGATATCTCAACACTCCCCCTCGAGCTCAATCCCAATTCTTGCACACCAAGCAGGTCTCTGAACTTGCACAGCTTCTCTGTGCCCAATGCCTTAGTGAATATGTCAGCTACCTGATCCTCTGTGCTGACATAAACTAGATCAATAAGACCTAGTAAAACCCTCTCTCGCACATAGTGATAATGCACCTCAATGTGCTTTGTTCTAGCATGATAGACTGGGTTATTTTCCAAGTGTATACTACTCATGTTGTCACAATAAATGACAATTGGTCCATCTGTAGACTGATGCATATCATAAAGTAGCTTATGCAACCAAGCTACCTCACATGCAGCCATTGCTGCACCCCTGTACTCAGCCTCTGTGCTCGACAAGGCAACTGTAGGCTGTTTCTTGCTACTCCAAGTGACTGCAGCACTCCCAAAAGAGAACACATATCCACTGGTAGATCGTCTATCAGAAATACTACCAGCCCAATCAGCATCAGTGTATCCATGCAACTGTATCTGAACCCCAGTCTCATAAAATAGTCCATACTGCAATGTGGACTTCACATACCTGAGTATGCGTCTAGCCGCATCCAAATGCGGTTTCCTTGGAGCCTGCATAAACTGACTTACCAATCCAACAGCATAGCTCAAATCTGGCCTGGTAATAGTCATATAAATCAAACTTCCTACTATGCGTCTGTACATAGTAGGGTCTTCTAGAAGCTCACATGCATCTGTGCTCAGCTTCACATTTTGCTCCAAAGGAACTGAAATAGGCTTACAGCCTGTCATCCCATATTTGGACAGCATGTCCAATCCATACTGCCTCTGCAAGAGCTGTATCCCACTTGGTGATCTAATCACCTCAATGCCCAAGAAATAACGCAGCTCTCCCAAATCCTTCATCTCAAACTTCTGCTTCAATAGCATTTTCACATGAAGGATATCTTCATCACTGTCACCTGTCATAATCAAATCATCAACATAAATGACAAGTAGCATAATACCTTTCTCTATTTTTCTCACATAAAGTGAGAAATCTGCCTTGGAAATCTGAAAGCCAATAGTGACAAGATATTGTCCTATCTTGTCAGACCATGCTCTAGGTGCTTGCTTCAAGCCATACAAGGCTTTCTTCAACCTGCAAACAAACTCAGGATGAACAGCATGCACATAACCTGGTGGCTGCTCCATATAGACCTCTTCTTGCAAATCACCATGCAAGAAGGCATTCTTTACATCCATTTGATGTAAAGACCATCCCTTTGATGCAGCCATAGCAATGAATGCTCTTACAGTTGCCATCCTTGCAACTGGACTGAATGTTTCTTCATAGTCAATGCCATATGTTTGTCCATACCCCTTGACTACTAATCTTGCCTTGTATCTGTTCACAGAACCATCTGCATTGTGCTTCACCTTATAAACCCACTTACAACCAATTGCATTCTTACCTTTAGGCAAAGGTACTAACTCCCATGTAGCATTTGCTTCCAAGGCATCCATTTCTTCATCCATGGCTTTCTCCCATTTTTCTTTTCCCATGGCTTGCTCAAAAGATGTGGGTTATGGTTCCTGTATCACTTTGACCATATATGCATAGTGAATGGCTGTAAATCCATCATATTTCAGCCTATCCACAGGATATCTAGCTCTCGTAGACCTGCGCAAAGCAGGTTCACTCCCAGGTGCTCTCAAAACATCCCTGGTCTTCCTTACTCCAGGTGTAACAATAGAAGGAATACCCAACTCATCATCAATGCTCTATTCTGAGCCACTGGATTCACCATCCACATAAGAGTGACCTGCATTCACATCAAACATGGGCTGATCAACCTTCTCTTTTCCTTTTCGTGATACCTGCATACCACTATCTGCATTGCTTTGAGAAGATTCTCCTGATCTCAATCTGCCTGTCCACGGCGAAGAATGTGAACCACTGCTAGAGGATACTCCAGGTCCACTAATATTTTGTGACTGTTGCTGTGAATTCTGTGCAGCATTACCATTTTGTGCATCTACATCATCAATCACATTTACTGGTTTATACCAGCTACTCATCTCATCAAAAACAACATCTCTGCTCACTGTAAACTTACGAGTAGAAGGATTATAGCATCTATACCCTTTTTGCTGCAGAGAGTAACCAATAAAGATGCACTTCTCAGCTTTTGGATCCAACTTGGATCTCAACTCATCTGGCACATGTACATAGGCAATGCAACCAAAAATTTTCAAATGAGAAATATCTGGTTTCCTACCAGTATACCTCTCCTCTGGAGTCATCCCATGTATTGCTGCAGTGGGAGTCCTGTTCATTATATAGACTGCTGTAGCAACTGCTTCAGCCCAATAAAAATCTGGCAAGTCTTTTTCATTGAGCATGGCACGAGATACCTCTCCAATATGCCTGTTTTTCCTTTCTGCAATTCCATTTTGTTGTGGGGTATAACTGCATGAATATTGCTGCTTTATGCCATGCTCCTGTAAGAACTTTGCAAACTCATTTGAGAGGTACTCTCCCCCTCCATCTGACCTTAGGCATTTTATTTGCAGACCTGTTTCTTTTTCAGCCATAGCTTTAAGGGTTTTGAAATGCCGAAAAACTTCACTTTTCTTTTTCATAAAATACACCCAAACTTTTCTACTATAGTCATCAATAAAAGTGACAAAATAATGACAGCCTCCAAGAGATGCAGCTTTAGTAGTCCACACATCAGAGTGGATTAATTCCAATGGCTTCTCACTCTCTTGAACATGTCTAGGAAATGGTTTCCTTGCCTGTTTTCCAAACTGACAGGCTTCACATACCTTATGCATTTCTGCAACCTTGAATTTTGGCAATCCTACAACAATATTTTGGGCCTGCATTGATTTAAGTCGTTGTACATTAACATGACCAATGCGTTTATGCCAGATATCAATATCTGCAACTACACCGGTCCCATGTGCAAACATTGCTGCACTCAATTCAGACATGTCTGCATCCAACGTAAACATTCTACCCTTCTTCTTTCCTTTTGCTATCAAGCGACCTTTATTTTTCATATCCTCAACAAAGCATCCATGAGGATTAAATCTGACCTGCAAGCCCTGCTCAACCATTTGACCGACAGAAACCAGATTCTTGGTGATATTCGGGACATGAAATACATCGGACAGGTATTTCTTTTTCCCATCCTGCATAGACAAGGAAATTTTTCCAATCTGCACAATAGGATGTGCAGTATCATCACCAGTCTCCACAAATCCTGGTTTTTCCATTTTCCTTGCATCCTCCATCCATTCTGCATGACCTGTCATGTGGTTTGATGCACTTGAGTCAACATACCATACATCATTGCTTTATTCTGCACTTGTCACAGAATTGTTCATGTGCTGCACCATGAACAAATGCTCATTTCTGTCATCACCCTGTCTGCTAGAAGATGCATAATTCCCTTGTTGCAGTTTTCCATTCATGATGTCATTCTGCTTTTTATAGCAGTCTTTAGCCATATGACCCATTTTACCACAGTAGTAGCATTCAATATTACTGTTTGCATTTTGACCTCTTTGCCATCCACCACAACCTCTTTGGCTCCCCCTGCCTCTAGAGTTACCATGTCCTCCTCCATAGGACTGGTTTTCTTGAGTTTGCTGCATATTCTGATTTCTACCATGGCCTCCAAATCGGCCTCCTCTACCTCTGCCTCTACCTCTTCCAGCATTTGAGTAGAAGACAGCTTCTTTTGAAGTTCCTCCTGAAGAAGATGCACCACCATTTCTTTGCTCCTCAGAAATTAGAAGAGCAATCAGCTCCTCAAAATCAGGAAATCTTTCACGAACTGAAATGGATGTCCGAAACTGTGCATAATCCTTTCCTAGACCATTCAAGGTCCCAGAAACTAAATCATCATCTTCCACTGGCGACCCGATGGAAGCAAGTGCATCTGCTATCTTCTTCACTTTCATGTGGTAGTCATTGATGCTCATATTTTCTCTTTGCACATTATGCAACTCTTGCTTGAGCTGCATTTTCCTGGCTTGCGTATTTGTGCTATACATTTTTGACAAAGTATCCCATGCCTCCTTTGGCGTACTTACATCCTGAATATGCACAATCATAGAGTCTGAAATGCTAATAGACAGCCAGTACATAACTTTCCTGGCTCTCTAATGCCATGTTTTAAATGCCTGCATTTGCTGTTGATTGGGAACATCAGGAAGAACTGGTTCTTCTTCATTTCCTGCAACAAATTCCCAATATCCTTTTCCCATAAGGAAATTCGTCATTCTAAACTTCCATGCTTGGAAGTTGTTCTTGTCAAGCTTTTCAGTGACAATCTGTGAAAGAGAATCAGATGCCATTACAGAACACTGCAAAAAATTCTGTCACTGCAAAAAACACAGCTTCACCCTCACAAGGAAAAATCTACAAAATTGGCGAAAGTGGTATTTGACCACACAGTCACTTCCTAGTGACGATTTTGCATCAACAGGCAACAGGGATGATTCTGTAACTCCCAATGTCTCTGCGCACAAGCATACGATGCAATTTCTACAGTAACTTTTCACCGACCTGTAGAACAGTGGCTGCACAGCATAAAACTGGGCCTTTTTCTGAGTGCGTGCAGAAAACTTCCGCCTCCAAAACAAGCTCCGAAATGGCCTCAAATCAAAAAAACAAGGTCGCCAAGGGCTAAAGCCCTATCCCGCAGCATATACTACCCTCTTGCTTCACCGCGAAGGGCGTCTCAACCTGAGACAATGCACTCCTGCACTTTCCGGCTGTGCTACCTGCAGAGATCTGCTCCCAAAACAGAAAATGAAAGCAACACTGCTCCTCTTACCAGAACACCGCGAGCTTGGCTTGCTTTCTTGAGCTCCTTACCACGAACAAGGCTCTGATACCATGTCAAGATTGTGGGAGAGAAGGAAGGAGTCTCGCTTGAAGCTTTCTTGCTTGCACAATGGGGGAAGACACACAAGGGTGGAGGCTGAAAAACAGTTTTCCTCTTCTTAGTTGTGTAAGCCAAAAGAACTCCAGTACAAAGAAATAGAAGAACCCTATATATGGGTCTCAAACCAAACTCAACTAACTAAGGTGGCATACTAACTGAGCCACGAACTAGAGTAGATAAGGATAGCTATCATGTAGCTATTATTCATGGGCAGTGTACCAACCGCGTCTGCAACTGACAAGTCGGTGACATAAATACACAACGGTCACCCTGGCGTATCACGAGTGGAGCTCGATATCTCAACAATCGCAAGGTTATTTATCAATGAGATTTTCAAATTACATAGATTATCCAAAAGAATCATTAGTGATTGTGACTCTCTCTTCACATCACACTTATGGAGGGCTATCTTCGAGGCCATTGGGACTCAACTCTATTTTAATACAGCTTACCATCCCCAAACCGATGGTCAAACGGAGCGAGTCAACCAAGTCATTGAGGATATGCTAAGGGCACACTGTTGCTGTGAACCCAAAAAGTGGATTCAATACTTGCCACTGGTTGAGCTTGCCTACAATGCTTCTTACCAACAAAGCATTTAGATGACCCCTTTTCAAGCATTGTATGGGCACGACTGTCGTAGTCCTTTAAGCTTTTCGGATCCAACCCTAAGGGTTGAAGCTTCAAGAGAGATGTTGGAAGACATAGATGACCAAATCAAATCAATAAGACAGAACATCCAAGCCACCAAGGACAGGCAGAAGGCTTATGCGGACCTAAAACGTCAAGACAAATCCTTCGCTGAAGAAGATATGGTCTTCATTCACGTGCATCCAAAGAAGAGTTCCCTATCCTTGGGTGAATGCAAAAAGCTAAGTCCAAGGTATTGTGGACCCTACAAGATCCTCAAGTGCCTAGGGCCTAATGCTTACAGACTGCAACTCCCTAAAAACTTAAAAGTTCATAATGCATTCCATATCACCCTATTGAAGAAGTATGTGCCTAACCCTAGTCACGTGCTTGATGATCAACAAGTTGTAATGCCTAGCCAAGGAGTCCTTGAGCTATGGCCTGAAAGGATCTTAGATGTTAGGGAGAGGCATTTGAGATCCAGGACCTTGAGAGAATACCTCATCCAGTGGAAAGACTACCCCGAAGAGGATGCCATTTGGATGGATGAGAGTACTCTTAACCAACAATACCCCCAGTTCTTCTCGAGATGAGGACATCTCGATTCCTCTAAGGGGGAGAGAATGCAATATTTTTGCACGACATATTAATGATTTTAGACCCCACACACCACGCGCAAAAATCGGCTCAAAATAATCTCCTGCATCGATAAATGTTGGTGGCTAAGTGTTCCCTCTGTGCACATTAATAAATTCCAGCTCCGTGTTGTGTATGGAACATTGAGGCTTGAAACCGCAAGCCCACACGGGAACACCCTTCACGGGAAAATGAAAATGGATAATGGTTAAATTTTGTGAAAATTTATTTATTATTAACCCCTCCCCTCAGCCGATGCATGGAGAGGGGAGGGAATGTGAGAAGAGCATGAGCTGTGGAGGGCATGGAGAGGTGGCATGCAGCCCGACACATGAGTGGCTATCCCTCCCCCCCTTAGTCCTATAAAACCACCCCCTCCCCAAGCTTGAGGGAGGGGAGAGAGAGAGGCTGCCGTGCTGCCCGCCATTGCCACCGTGCTGCCCTCGTGCTACCAACTGCCGCCGTTGCTCCGCCACGGTGCTGCCATCATCCTCACCCCCCCATCATCATTATCATCACCATCCTCGTCATCGTCGTCCTCATCCTCCCAATTATCTTCTTCTCTCTCCACGTCATCTCTGTGCCCAGGCTTGGAAGCTTCTTTGGAAGCTACTAATTTTAAGCTTCCTTAAGCCTTATTCTCTCGTGCCTTTCTCGAGATTTTAAACCCAAGTCTCCAAGGACCGTGTCCTACGCGGGAGAGGGAGATCGCAGGCTGTGTGACTTCGCAACACACGATAATCCAAGGGGAGTTACTACGACAAAAGACACTGCATAAATGGCTCCAAAGCTAAAGATGCGAGGCGCACACGCGGGAGCTTCCAACCCGAGTTCGCATGTGGAGAACACCCCGAACCTCAATGCCCAGGTTCTTAAACATTGATTCCACATGAAAAGAATGCCCTAGGCATGTCGAATTCTCATAAGCAAGTTTAATTACACTTGGAAATTTTAATTGATCACCCGATTTTTCAAAGATTTAGTTGCATGATGTGCATTTAAAATTGCTTACACTTCCTAGTTACAATCCTGAATACATATTGCATAAGTTAAAAGGTGGATTTGTCTAAATGCATCCTTGATTTCCCCGCGAAAAAAATAGCACATAATGCATTTAGGTAATAATTTCCTAGTTGTGATTCGTATGCGATAATCGTTGACGTCCATTAGATGTTGTCCAAGTAGTTGCATAGCATGAAAAGGATTTATGTACCTTGCAAATTGCATGCTGTGAAAATTACATCCTAGGTTGGGCTAAGTGTCGAAGGACGAATTATATCAATAATGGTCTCGTGGTATTCATTCATGCATGGAGTCTTTCCATCAAAGTTTGTATTTAGGAAAGGATGCATTTTCACACTAAAGCTTGAATTCATTGCATTAAACAAAGGGATCATAGGCATAGTTCTTGGTATAAATCAATGTAGGGTTTACACGAGTTAGCCCTGAATTCTCAATCATTATAGTTTAGGCAAGGAAAAGAAATGGTCATTGTACATTTTATAGTTGCATAGAAGGAAAAAGTCTATGAATCGCATATTTGCATGGAATGTTATATCTTTCAATTGTTTACATCTTTTAGGAAAAATATTAGCGTCTCTAAGAAAAGATCACCTCTTATCACAAGACAATTAGATCGATTTAGGTAAATTGCCTGTAATGGCACAACCCACATGGGATTCATAAAAGCATAAATAGTCAGTACGACGAACAACTCAAAGTGCTAGGTAGGTTTTAGTTACGTTAAAAATTCTGCCTAGTATCGCACTTGGGAAGCCAAGTCAAGAATTCCAATCCCAAAGATCCTACCCACATTCATGGAATGTTAGGGTTAGTTTAAAATTGCAAGAACGATCTAGGGTTCTTACCCTAAGGATCAATCAGCCAGATACAAGACCTCCATATGGATTTAGAAACCCTAGGGCCAAACATTGTCAGCCTAGTATGGTTAGGGTTGGATTGGGTCAAGAGGACTCCCAAACCCTACAACTTGACCAAAGGTATTCTTGACCAAGGAATACCGTGCGATGGGAGAAATGATCCCACAAGTTAGGTGCAACACTTGTCTCGTGCAACAAGTTGCAACATCACATGGCTTTGTGTTTAAATCACACGATAAATTTGCCACTCCTTGGAACAATGTTGGCAGGTTCTAAGTACATGTTTAATTTGCAAGAGGATGAGTAGTCATCACCCTTCTTTGAGGCTGATTTTCCAAGTTAGGGTAATTATGAAATGCCTAGCAAGCAATTGACCAATCAAGTGAGGACAACGAGGTTGTCCAAGGTTTATTGACCTTAATATAAGGAATAAGGTATTTGTTAATTTGGGTTAACAGGATATAAACCCTAGCCCAAGGAAAAAGGGTAAACTAGCAACACAGCTTACAAAACCCTTGGGGATCTTGCCAAGTCGCAATTGATCCCGGATTGAATGTTGGATGTATTCAGAGAGAAGGAATTATACCTTAGCAATTGGCTGTACCAACAACCACTGGATTGATTGTGTTTGTACAGTTAGGAGCACTATTTGTACTTCTTTGCTCAAGGAACTAAAGTTGGAAAAATAATTAATGCTTCAGGTTGAAGGCGTGGAGGGAGAGGCAACATTAGTTACCCCCAACTGTCTACCTAACCCTATCCAAGGGGGTTGTTAGCCACGCCAGGTACGTGGACCGAACCCTCCGCAAGAGGACTCTCCATGGATGCTACTTGAAGCAGGAGGATGCTTGGGTGCTAGGGGGCTCTAGCCATAAATCCCTTACCTCCAAGTCTTGCACAAGAGGCTTACGTGACTCGAGATTGGATCTCGAGGCCCGCATACTAGTCTACAGGTGGAAACTTGGAATAGCGATCCTTGAGGATTGTTGGATTTCCTTTGGGCAGATTATGGAATTGCCTTCGAGCGGATTATGGAATAGCCTTTTGGCTAGATTATATGATGTATTCCAAAGACTGATAAAATAAAGATCTAATGTTGAAAAGGAACTTGTTTGACATTGTTTTTCTATGTCAATGCCTAAGTTACGTGAAGGAACCGGTGATTAATTGGATAATTAAGGAAGCTGTTTTTGCTTGTCAAACTAAATGTGGTAGGTAATTAGACAACTAAAGCAACTTGAGAAAAGTGAGGTGGATTTGACCATGGGTTCGTCCTACGGAAGGGTGGTCCCGGTTGGCCGGGAACTTTTCTCAGCGGAATTGATAGCGAGGTAACAGTGACCTAGACTCTAGGAAGTTAGAGTCCCGATTTATACTGTTTTAGGGGAACGGAATGGGACTATGCCTTATGGGCAGAGAGGTTGAGCTTCGCATCCCTCTTGTTTTCCATTCTCCTTGAACCAAGTGTAGCATAAATCCGCTTCGGTCCTGATGTTTCTGCATAAAGCAGTTCGTCTAGCGCTTGATGCTAGTTACCCCTGAGGAACTTGACCATTAGGGAAGCCTTGATTTAGGTTGATCCTAAGTGGGAACGGCCGGAATGCTTCCGCTTCATGGCAGACTCGAGAAGACCTAGATTGCAAACCTCGTGACATTCCGTGGGAGTGCCATGCAGCGCTTTCTGGACTCTCTTCCCGATGGGCTGCTAAAACGTGTCCTACAAGTGGACAGGTGGACACATTACAAGCCACTTCCCGCTCTTACAGAAATGGAAAACTATAACATTTATCTTTCAGCTATGTTCTAGCAAGTAACACATGGTGTCTCCATCTCTCCAATCTTAAGCATTGTCTCAGTGGTTGCTCATGCTCAATGGCTTTTAGAAAAATGCATGTAGGTAATCATTAGAGGTGCATGATCCTTTGCATAGTGAAATGGTTATATACTCTTCACAATCTTTAAATATACTGTAACACTCTCAACAAGAGTTTTATCGTCACTCTCCTTAGTTTGCTCCTCAATAATGATACCTTGCATGATAGACTCTTTTATAGTTTGAATCACATGTTTCTTGCTCTTTATGATGTCTATAATTTCTTCATGAAACTCTCTCTTTACAATTCCCAAAATCTCTCCTAAGGTGAATTCAATATTGCTATTCAAGAAGCTCTCCTTTAACATGATTTTCAGATCTATTGCAAACTCGGCATTTGAAGGAAGCTTGTAACCTGATTGTTTCTTTGGTCTAGCATCTTGTTTCTTCTACTTCTTCTGTGCATCCTCTTTATTGTATTCAGGATATGGTCTAGAGAGTGGTGCTATAGGCTCACCCTCTCTATTCTTCTTGGAAGTGCAAAGACCATTATTGTCCCTTTTTTTCTTTTCCTCAACAATCACTTATGTACCTGGGGTCTTTGTTAAATAGGTATAAACTAAGTATTTATCAATTGGACATCCCCACCCAATCTTTGTTGCGATGCTCTTCCTTGCACTAGATAAATCTGCTTGCTACACTTTGTCCTTATTTGTAGTCTATAAAGCAAAAGTCCATAACTTTGACTTACACTTTGGTTTCTTTTCAATCTGAACACCATAAGCCACGAAGCATCTCCTGTGGCTATATAATATGTCAGAGTAGTCATATTCTCAAAAAGCTTCTTCATTCAACCCTTACCAAAATTTATAGCAATATACTTATCAGTCCTGGTTGCACATATATTTTCATCCAGCCTGAATTTTTTGTTTTTACATAACATTCTTAAGTGATTCATAGTCTTTGTGCTCGTACTTAGGGCTATCACACCATACGAATCTATGCGCAAAATTATTCCTAGGTAGAGCCTGTGAATGACCAGTTTTCCCAAAATCTTCCTACTTAGCCAATTTAATCTTCAAATCCTCCATAGCCTTTCATGAGCTTATCAATGACATCCTCTTTACTTGATACAGGAGTAGATACTAAAGGTTGTGGCCTAGTTAGGTTGTGAAGGATTAGCTACGGAAGTAGAAACCATAGAAGTCATAGAAATAACAGGCCCATTCTACAATTAGGTTTTCCACATTTTTCTCTTAATCAACGTGGATACAACATCCTTAGCATCCTATCAATTTTTTTAAAGACTTATCGACTGAGTTCTATCTTCAAGAAGTTTCCCTAATTCCACTTGCAATATTGGATGTGTAGCCTACAAAAATAATTCAGCATTTTTGAATTGCAAAGCTGCTTGCACTGTAGCATCCAAATGGTTGACTTTTTACTCAAAGTTTTGTAACAATTCTGATCCAACTAGCCCTTTATTGGCCTTGTAAACCCATTCTTTGAATGTCTTTTGGGTATCTAACCTTAGATATTCCAAGAAATACTCTTCTTTTAGTGCTTTCTTGAATGCTTTTCACTCAACATCCTACCCATAGATCTCATTTATGCATGTCTTTAATGTAAGAGTCACAAGTCGAGATGCAATGGTGGATCTATAGCCTACAAAAAAAAATCAATATTTTTGAATTGCAAAGCTTCTTGCACTGCAACATCCAAATGGTTGAATTTTTACTCAAAGTTTTGAAACAATTTTGATGCAACCAGCCCTTTATTGGGCTTGTAAACCCATTCTTTGAATGTCCTTTGGGTATCTAACCTTAGGTATTCCAAGAAATACTCTTCTTTCAATGCTTTCTTGAATGCTTTTCACTCAAGATCTTTCCCATAGATCTCATTTATGCATGTCTTTAATTTAAGAGTCACAAGCCTAACTCATCATGCGGGTAGAAACCCCAAAAAAATCCATATGTGCCTTGTACAATTTCAAGAGTAACTGGAGTCCATCCAATCGAATAATTTCTCACTTGCCATAGCTTCCATAGCTCTAGTTGTCCCATTTTCATATTGTATGTTTGCTTGTGACTATATTTGATGTAGTATTTGTTGTTGATGTAGTTGTTGCTATTGCTATAGTTCATGCTAATGATGTTGTTATTGTTGTTCAAGGCCTATAAAAGATTCCTCACATCATCAGTAGACTCTGGCATTCCTAAAGATATTGAAGGTTCTCCCATCTTTGTTGTCTTTACATGGATTTTTATGTTGGGTTCAAAATGCCAAGGGAGGAGGGGTTTGTGTTAAGCCACAAATTTGCTATGGATAAAAGAAGTGAGCAAGACAGGAGCAAGAAATAAAATGATGCCAAAGTATTATTTATATTTCTCATTGTACACTACAAAACTTTCAAATGGATTATATAATCCTTGTGCTTCAAGCACCTCTTTGCCAAGAATGATCTTGATCCCAAAGTATGATCCAAAAGATTGAAATATAATGATGTGACAAGAACCCAAGCTATGAGATACCTTGAATAAAATAAACCTGAAAACTTGGTGAAGGTAAGCTCCAAGATCCTGATGAAACCTTTGTTGAAGAACCCTTTTGCATGAACCCTCTTCACTTGTGCTTATCAGGAAATCCTTCTTGGGCCAAAAGCACCCAAGAGGATAAATATCCACTTTAAATCTTCAAATCCGATGCATAAGCTTCTTTCTCAATTCACCCAGACTTCTTTGTCCCTATTTATAGATGAATGCTTCAACTCACTCCCTTATCTTGATGATTCATGAACTCAAAAAGCATGTTTGAATTAAATCTTTCTACTCTTATGTTTGCATTTTGTTTTAACTAAGCTTTTGGAGATAAAGATCTTTCATCCAAAAAACCCATTAAAATCACATCTAGTTCCTTTTTTACTCAAATTTGTCCATTTTGTGTTTATGAGAGCCTTTAACATTATTAAGCTGACTTAAAAGCTTATGAAATCTCAATGTGCTTTGAAATCAAGCTTTGCTTCATCGTCTAATCTTTGTTGCCCTCACAAGTGCCTCAACAGGATTTATTACATTTCAAATATGTTGTGAGGCCTACAAATCATGGGAGGTAGCAACATCCAGAAGGAAACAACATGTCTTTTACTAAATCATTAACTTTCTTTAAGTTAATCATCAATAATTTTTTATCCTTATTTTATCCTCATTCTCATTTAAATATGTTCACATATGATGAATTGGTCCATCTTTTTACACTTGGGCTTGTTCACATTGCCATAGGCTCCATTACTTGGTTTTGTCCCTATTTACACTACCACTTGTCCTGACTTATTGGAAAATCATTTTGAATTGGTCTTTGAACTCATTGAGAAAAAATTGCATTTTTTAAAGCATTCTTCCACATATCTTGAATCTACAAATCAATTTATCCAAGATTTATGACAAGCCATTCGTCCATCAACATGTTACTCTTTGGTATTCTAACATCCTACATCATCTACTGAAGTTTTATCAAAATTTTGAAATCGTGAAAATAGATTGTGAAAACCAAAGCAAAAAAATTACGGAAAATACAAAAATAAGTGAACAACATAAGAAACCCAAAAAATCAAACAATCTTTGGTCTTTCATGCATGGAGGTGGAGCACCATGACATCATATAACTAAGTACTTTCACGAAATTTTCCCTATTTTTTCCGTGCTATTTCATTCTTTATAGTTGTTGCACAACTAAGCATAAAAGAAGCCTCATTTTATATGCATATCTGCTTACTCTAGCCATGTGTTGATGTGTAGCTTTCTCGCTTGTACCTATACATTGACAACACAGCCTTTGTATCACACTGAATTCTCCTCTTCAGATCTATCTAGGCTTGATTAGCCTTGAACCTACTCTAATACCATGTCATAGTGTAGCGATGTGAAAGTGTATGTATATACTGATTGTAGATGATGAACATGGAGAGAAGGGAGAGAAAAAGTGACAAGAATATTGAGAATGTTGAACATTGAATGCTGAGTAAACAATGCAAAATGAGTAGAAGAGGTTGTGCATGTATGACATCCAAATAACCTCTCATATTTTGTACACTATATGCTTTGGACATGTGAATCTTGGAGCTTTTTGCATGTGGCTCTATGTTATAGTGCTACTATAAAATGTTCATAATATTATCATGTCCAGATATCCATATTGGATTATAGTGAAAATTCCATGGCTAAAGTATTATATATCATGTTGTAATGTGAATTGTATTGAAGGGGCCATGAAAACGCTCACTCTTTAATTTTTAGATTTACAAAAGGATATAACTATTGCCTTCAAAATTCACTAAAGGGGTATGTAAAATGGTGTAAAAATTTTAAAAAGAGCTTTTTAAAGTAACCTTTGAATGCACATGATATAGAGGGCTTCTATAAGGTGACCCCCCCCCCCCCCCCAAGATTGTTAATGGTATTTATATGCCTTTGGGTTATGTATTGAGCCTTGGTTAATGAGTTATGCATACTGTATTTCTCTTCATTTATCTTGAGACCTACCCTATGCATGATGTCTACCACTTGCATGTATAGTTACTAGCATACTGCAGTTGTGATAGTCATCAATGTCAATTGTTCTTGGCTTTTCTTTTCTTGGTTTCTTATAGTTGATTGTTTGCATATTGCTGCAATTTATTACAACCTATCATTTAGTTCTATGTAGTTTATTTGAGGGTATTTGACAATTTCTCTACAATTTGTGGACATCTCATTATTTTGGTAGTATAGCATGATTTTCCAACTATTTTGGGGCTGATTTGCAAGTTATCATAGTAGCCTAATTTTTCCTTTTGGTGCACTTACATGGTCTCATTATGAATAATGGTTCTCATACAATGCTATCTTTAACATTGACAACTTGGATGGCACCAACTATAACTACTAAAAGGCCCAATTTTGGCAAGTTTTAGTGCAAAAAATACAGAACAAGATTTTAAAAGATGAGGGTGTCAAGCCTGAATGTATTGATGCAAAGGATTGGGCTGAATTATCGCTCTAAGGGATTCCTTTACTTATCTCACAAAAGGAGAGTAATATATTGTAGCTCCATTGAGGCTTGCAAGGAGCATCTTTGGTTAGGCCGTCCAATGGTGGCAGACCTTGGCATCACTAATGTGATCCCTACATTGCATTCAGATTCTATGAGTGCTATTCAGTTGGCTGAGAATCTAGTCTTTCATGTGAAGACAAAGCACATTGAGGTGCATTATCACTTTATTGGAGAGGTCATTGAGAACAAGTCCATTGAGCTTCAACTAACCAAAATCCTATAGATCTGCTCACTAGAAGTCTCTTAGCAGAGCATTTTTCCTTCCTTAGGAAGTTGATGGGCATTGGATGAGATGGCATCTTTCATCATCCTCTTGTACTCTATGTACACTTTTACTCGACACATTTTCTTTTAAGTGGGAGGTTGATGAGGGTAAAGGCGCATGTGCCTAGCCACCCATGTATTAGTTATATTGATAAAACTCACACCGTGTATTAGTTACCCATACACATGTACAGTACACGTGGCTAGCACCCATCACTATTAGTACAATGAGCATTGGTATGCGTACCAACATGCATATAGATATACCCCAATATATAAGACCCTTTTGCACATTAAAAAATGTATAAAAATAGTAGTTCAATAATCCTCTCTTTTGAACCCATGTGATATAATTACATATGAATGAATGATCCCCCCCCCCCCCCAAACAAGGCTTGGAGTATATGTTTTGTCTTTGCATGAAATACATGATTCTATGCAAATTAAATGGCACTTTGACTATCACAATACAATGTAAACACCACTCCTACAATATCCAAGTCTCCCACTAAATGATTAAGCTATATAGCTTCGTTTTAACTTCCAATGGTTACAATATTCTTAGCCTATAGCTCAGGTGAAGGTGTTGAAGAATGAAAGCAAGCATTCAAGCAATGTCTAAGAAGCTCTTCCACCTTGCTTGATTTGCCTTAGGTTATAACTACGGGAGGCTCTTGAGGTTGGCAGGGCTATAGTCTTTGATTGCAGTAAGACTTGGTGAGCAAAAAGAACAATGTATATATACCTGATAGACCTTAAGGGATTTTCTAGTATGATTTTGAGCATGTGAGGTCATTTCAGTCTCTATTCTGGATCTATAAGTGGTCCCAATAGCAATTGTTGGGTATACTACAATGTCCACTATATCTCTTGTTTACAAGTGCATAGGTTACATATTTTGAATATAAGGTTTCAGGTGTTTGCTAGGTTGCAAACACAAAATGTGTTTTCATATAGATTATAGATTGCAGTTACTATTGTGCAGTCAATAAAAAAGGTTGTGTATTTAGTTGTGATGCACCTAGTATCAAATGCTTGCAAATTGCAGGCTTTTGCAAGGTTTTCTCTTTTGTCAAAATGTATAACAACTTCAATTAGATTATCAACAAGAAGCTTGATACAAATAATTATCCTACATGGAAGTTTAGGATGACAATTTTCTTGAAGGGCAAAGGTGTTTGGAATTACATTGAAGAAAACATGGCAGTAGCACCTAATGCTATTGTAGAATAGTTAAAGACTAAGAAAGATTAGGAGAAAACACAAAGTAAAGTCATGTATTGGCTGTCTGTCTGTGTCATAGATAACATGATGGGCTATTTGTAAGAATTTTAAAACCTTGCTATTCCATGAAAGAAATTGGCAAGAATGTTTAAAGTAAATACAAAGGCCAGAAAGCTGCAGCTCAAGTTAGAGCTGAAGCAAGTGAAAAGAGAAAAATTTCCATTAATGATTATGTCTTGAAGATCAACACTATTGTGGAAGCTCTTGGGTCTATTAATGTGGTAGTTGATGATGATGTTGTTGTGCATGGATGCTTAGATGGACTTGGAGATAAATACAAGAGCTTCATGTCATCTATGAAAATGAGAGATGATATCCCTAATTTTACAAACTTGATTTCTATGTTGATACCTAAGGAGAAGAATCTTGGCTTAGATCTCTCTTCTTCTCAAAGTAAGAATAAGTCCAAACAAGTATTTTGCTCTATTAGCAAAGGTACAGGTCATAGCAAAGGCCAAGGTGGTGGTCATGGTCAAGGTTGTGATGTAGAGCATAATAGAAGAGGATAGTCCCAAAGAAAGGGGAGCCAAAGAGGGCAAGGTGCAAACTCCAGTAGGCAACATAATTCTGGTGATAGCAAAGACTGTTGATATTGTGGTCAGAAATGCCACATTTTTCAAAATTTCTTTAAAAATAAAACTAAATTTAGAGCAACAAGGTAACTATGCATCTAGTAGCAGAAACAATGATGAGGATAGAAGTAAATAATTATTTATTATACAACATTTTATGAATACTATGACTGCTGATGGTTCATCAAAAAATAATATATGATACGTGGATTCAGGTGCTTCTAACCACATGATTTCTCATGGAGAGTGGTTTAGAGAGATGTGCTAATTCTAGAGTCTCTAGGCTATGTGGAGATAGGGCATGATATTGCTCACCCCATTACTCATATTAGAAATGTTCCTTTGAGTATGCAAGATGGAAAAACTAAGTACTTAGTTGATGTGCTATATGTATCAAATATTATAAAAAACATAGTTTCTATTGGTCAAATAGTAAAACATGGATTATAGGTTCAATTCACATCTAATGTTGTTATGTAGAAGATCTAAAATTTGATTGTAGGTTGATTACGAAAGGGATATATACTGGAAAATTATTTACTATTGATGTAAGTTTGCTCAAAATGGATGCTACCACGTTTGCACAAGGTTCAAGTATTGTGGCTGATATTGAAATTTGGCATAAGAGAATTGGTTATGTGAATATGCAGTTATCCTAACCAAATAATGTGTCCAACATTGGCCCTTAGGCTCTAGCCAAGCCTCTATGCTCAATTAAAACATCCCATGGCCTCGCGACGGCTAGGAGCGTATCTAGAGGCTAATCACTTCAATCTGACTTTAATAAGCATTTGTACCATTCCTAGTCCAATGAATCCCTTCCCAACTCATCACAGGGATAACCCAAACATAATGGTGCCTAGCACCTCATAGCACATACATAGGGAGCACCCATTGGCTGGCTGCCATAACCCACTACGACTCTCCTACACCTCAGGGATTAGCCCCGAGATGCGATGTTCAAACATATAGCACATGTAAAACATAGTCCTCTCTTTATAAAATTTGTTCTAGGAGATTAAGTATAATCCTCACTTCTCATACTCTCAATGTGGGCCAACATTTAGGAAACTAAATACTATGCAATCCATCTAATACCATGTATGTAGAATGCAATGAAAAGGTGAATGCTCACACGAGTGCACAAACAATTTATTTAATCAAATCAACAACATGGATGTGCACAACAAATTCTTTTCATGATTTCATACTACTAGCATACTTTTTGCAGCGTTGCATAGGGACAGCACCGAGTATACTCATGCTATGAAACCTTTAACACTTAAACCAAATGAATCCTATATGCAAAATGCAACAAATAAATCAACTTTAAAACCACGATCAACACTCATAAATCCCCCTCTCTCCCTACATTTAATGATATGCTTATGGTGTAGGTGTAGAGAATGTTTCATGTCATTTTCTTGTCCAAAAAGCAATAAATCACGCATTATAACATAGAAATGGAACTAAGTTGAGGGTAAATCTTATGCCTTAGGCCCACCATACATCCACAAACACATTTATACTTTTGTGTAATTTTTTGGTGCATAAATGTTTTTATTTTTCTCTATTTAATTATTTATAATTACTATTATTTTTTTATTTTCTAATACAATTTGATTAGGATTATTGAGATTCACTACTATGATTCATTTCATCCCATAAGAACATGATTTTCCCATCTTATGTTTTCACTTAAATACCACATTTTGGGCTTTAAATTATTAATAATAACCGTATTTAACTACGTGTTTTGTGTATTATCACTCACAACCCTCAAAGACATGTCAAACAAGATTCATACAAATGTTTATACCTATGCACTTCATTTGGACCATAAAACATCCAAAACAAGCAAATTTTCATTATAAAATGGACATACTGCTAAATTGCATGTTTCAGGTCACAAAATTTGAATGCATGGATAGCCATTAGACTTGCCATTGATCTCCACATAGTGTTGTACATCACTTCTAAGTGTCCTCTCAATCTTACATCAATCCAATACATGCCGAACAAGCATTCTTCATCTTGT
Organism: Lygodium microphyllum; assembly: GCF_053477565.2. Classification (NCBI taxonomy): domain Eukaryota; kingdom Viridiplantae; phylum Streptophyta; class Polypodiopsida; order Schizaeales; family Lygodiaceae; genus Lygodium; species Lygodium microphyllum. The sequence goes on from NC_141135.1 coordinate 33,211,220, forward strand.
TCTTCTCTTTCTATTTCTCACATGAATGGCCTCTTGGAGGAGAAAGAAGGAGGAGAGAGAAAGACTAGGTTTGGAACTCCACAATGAGACAACTATTCCTTGCATGAAGACAGGTGATGGATAGCAAAAACTTGGAGGGATAGACTTGTGCCTTTAGATTGGGTGGGTGTCTTCAGCCCCAAACTCCCCTTCTCCATCAAATCGTCACCATGGCACCCTTTCCCTGATCATGCCATAAAAAAATGCGCCCCCCCCTTTCCATAATCATCAAATTTTGGAGTCAAGAGCCCCCAAAGGCCCAAAGGCCATGCCTTTTCAAATCTTGCACTTATTTTGACTGCCCAAAGTGCCTAACCTCCTGTTCCTACTGCTTTCGATAATACTTAATTCCTTGTCTAAAGGATTTTGCGCATCCATCTTAAAGTCCTAAACTGCTAGAAACTTGTCTTGCTTCAATCCAACACTTGGAAAATTTATGAAAATTTTGAAACCACTACAAAGGTTTGTCTTTTGAAGTAATTTGAATTCATGTCTTCCATGGCCACTTGAAATTGCCAAATCCACTGTAGCGGGAACTTATCCTGCTTCAATTTGGCGCTTGTAAAAATTATGAAAAATCCATAGCCACTATGAAGGTTCGTCTTTTTGAAGTTATTTGAATTTTTACCTTCCACGGAAACTTAAAATTGTCGAATCCACATCATCCACTTTTAGTGAGCTTCCATTTTTTCTTCAGTCCATTGAATCCACAAACTAACCTATACATAAATAAACTATCAAGAACATCAAGCTATTACAAAGAAGAATACACATCAAAATACAAACACAGCTCTCACCCTACCCCCTTACAAAATCAAGGCATGAAAATCCACAAGAGATAGGCCAAGTCTAACCTGATAGAGATCCAAAGCTAGTCACAAATCAACTACTCCAACACAGACAAGCTAAAAAGAACTATCAAAGAAGTTATCGTAACTAGTGGTTTGAACTACCTACCTACCCTAGGTCAACTAGACTAGGAACTCCCACTAGGCGAGGACTCCTATAGCTTGGTCTTTCATTTTGAAATGCTTTTGATTCATCACTTTCTATGTACTTCAAGACTTGATATTTGGGTGTGTAAAAAGGAGGGATTTGAGTGTAGTGACCCAAGGAGAATAGGGTATCACCCTCAAGTCTTGACTTGGTACCCAAGAACCTACCAAGCCCTTGCAAGGTGACACTTACTCCTTTTTTTTTTGCTAACTTTTATATTCACTCCAACCATCCTTATTTATTTTGTCTCACTAGACATCACCCCTAAAGAAAACAAGGCATAGAGGCCATGACTCATCCCTAGGAACCTACCAAGCCTTCGCAAGGCAATGAGCATCTGCTTCTTGATTTTTCTTTTGTTTCATTTATTTTTCTTTTGTTTAGGGGTTAGAACCCCTTTTACCATATCTCTGTATTTGAAGTCTTTCCATATATATTCATTATTTCTTCTCTTTTTTCATTTAGTAAGCTTCTCTAGTTGTCTCACAACTAATAGAAACTCTGAGAAACAGCTCTTAGAGTGCTCAACAATGTCTACAGAGGAGGCAAACACCTGCTTGGACCTCCCCAAACACACATAACCTAAACTTTGAGACTTTATGCCTTGACCGCAAGTCCCCAACAAAAGAAAAATCCCCACATACACATAACCATTTAGCATAAAGGGAAAGCACTCATAAAGGAAGGATATCACTTGGACTTGGCCACAAGAAGCATCAACGCAGCAAGAGGCTTGCTCTAGGCACTCTATCAGACTATTTGATACAACACTATTTGGTATAACATTTCACAACAGAAGAGCTATCCCTCTTAGCCTAACAAAATATAACATTATGCATCCAAAACAATCGGCCCTCTTGGCCTAAAGGAAAAAAAACAATACAGCTTATACACATTCCTCCTTGGAGTAGTACTAACATACAACAAGATGCTCCATTCCAAGGAGAAAAGAGGGATCCTAGCCCTAAACTAGATGCATCATATTATGGCACATACCTCCTATATATACAGTAAGAGGTGTACATATAAAATATCATTCGATCACCCTATGGGTCAAGATAATAATAGCAAATGGGTCTTAGCTACTCTTTGCATTACCCATACTAGCCATTGCCTTTTTCCATATAAAGAATGTTCTAATAAAAGTCTCCATAATTGACTAGATCCTGTCTCATCATCAATGGAGATATCTAAACTAGGACCACAATTGAAAAAGAGGTATTTTTCAAGAAACTATCATTCACAAGTAGAGTCATGACACTCTTCAAGATAAACGGAACCTCATCAGGCATAAGATATCGGCAATAGACATTATCAACCTCCTACCGATATAATGTTCATGCAATCAAGGCAAATTTCAAATTCTATTGTTTAGCTTTCCTCTTCTCAACCTTTGACAAAGCGGCTCCAGACTCTCTTATAGATAGATACTGCATTATGGCAGCATACCAAGATGGAATGGAAGCCATATCAATTTTGAATAGACCCTCAAGGTCACTATCTTCAGCCAAAATTTACTTCAATTCCCTGAATTCCATAAGAAATTCAACAATGCCTTGCAACTTCGGTGGCTTACTCTTGATTTCATAATCAAACTCCTACAAAGTGATTAACCACTTTGCTAGGTCAAGCAGTTGCAACTTATTCATCAATAGCCTCAACTCCTCCAAACACCACATTGGGGAATATGGGAATTTCCCATAAGTTTGGGGCACGTGGTAAAATCTTTAGATTTGTCATAACTTGAACAATATAACTCCAAATCGAGCCCTCTATAGCTCAATAGATTCCATTTTTCAACCACTTTACAATGATAGGTCACATCATATGGTTTTGAGAAACTTATGGGCATGTTATCTGGGTGCCACCTTTTTAGTATTCAAAAAATGGGAATTGGGAGATTCCCAAAGTCACTAATATTGTATTTCCACCTTCGTATAAAATACTACATTTTCATAGAGAATGTAATGCCTAAATTTCTTTGTTGCAACAAATACCATCCCAAGGTGGAGCTTCTCCAAATAGGTATAATTAATCTTGGATATCTGCAATTTACAACTAGCAAATGCAGTTTAATTATACCACTTCTCCTTTCAAATTTGGGCTAAATAGCAGCAGTAGCTAATGTTATACATTGTGGTTGCTAAAAATATATAGAAGACCTCACCTCTTTTGGGTGCTTTTAGGATTGATGCTTTCACTAGTTTCTACTTTACATCTTTGCCAGTGCATTGATAAATCTTTGATAGTATCCCACTAATGACAGAAAGTTTACAGTAAACTTCTCTAGGAGTACATGGAAGACTCATAACAACAATAACCTTTATCTTTTCAAGATCAATCGCAATACCAGCCGAGCTAACCACATGGCCCAATAGCAATCCATAGGGTACTCCAAAGATAGAATTTCTTGGATTAAGAGCAATGCATAACTACTTGCAATGCTCAAAATATTTTCTTAAAATAACTAGTTGTCTCTCCCTTGTGGTAGCTACCCCTAGATCATCAACAAAAATTTTCAACTCTTGTGAGAAAATTTCACCAAAAGTCTTATAAGCTATATATTACCAAGAATTGGTGCATTGCATAATCCAAATGCCATAACATGATATGCAAAGGTACCAAATACAATGATAAATGTCATTTTCAACTTGTCTTCCTCTGCAATAGCCATTTGGTTATATCTAGCAAAGTAGTTCATGAATGAATAGATATCTCTACCTACCAACTAATCCAAAATTTGGTCAATAAATGGCATCAAATAGTAATCTTTGACTGTTTGTTTATCGAGCTCCTAGAATCTACACAAAGATGGATTTGATTATTTTTCTTTTTCCTGATAACTACCATTGAACATCACCCTGTGTGTTGTACAAGAAATATCAAGCTAGCCTTACCCAAATTTTGCAACTTCTCAAATAGTTCGTCCCTTAGTTAAGAAGACATGCACCTCACTTTTTGTCACACAGGGTGTGTTACCGTGTTTCCCGCAGCACAGAGGAGCAGAGAATGGAAAAACGAAAATAGCAAAAAAGGCGCAGGATAAAAGCAGAAAAAGGCGCCTTGACCGGTAACTAGTCCCTGAAAAATTTAAATGTGTTGAGATATCGAGCTCCACTCGTGATACGCCAGGGTGACCGTTGTATATTTATGTCACCGACTTGTCAGTTGCAGACGCGGTTGGTACACCGCCCTTGAATAATAGCTACATGATAGCTATCCTTATCTACTCTAGTTCGTGGCTCAGTTAGTATGCCACCTTAGTTAGTTGAGTTTGGTTTGAGACCCATATAGAGGGTTCTTCTATTTCCTTGTACTTGAGTTTTTTTGGCTTACACAACTAAGAAGAGGAAAACTGTTTTTCAGCCTCCACCCTTGTGTGTCTTCCCCCATTGTGCAAGCAAGAAAGCTTCAAGCGAGACTCCTTCCTTCTCTCCCACAATCTTGACATGGTATCAGAGCCTTGTTCATGGTAAGGAGCTCAAGAAAGCAAGCCAAGCTCGCGGTGTTCTGGTAAGAGGAGCAGTGTTGCTTTCATTTTCTGTTTTGGGAGCAGATCTCTGCAGGTAGCACAGCCGGAAATTGCAGGAGTGCATTGTCTCAGGTTGAGACGCCCTTCGCGGTGAAGCAAGAGGGCAGTATATGCTGCGGGAGAGGGCTTTACGCACTCAAGAAAAGGCTCAGTTTTATGCTGTGCGACCACTGTTCTACAGGTCGGTGAAAAGTTACTGTAGAAATTGCATCGTATGCTTGTGCGCAGAGACATTGGGAGTTTCAGAATCATCCTTGGTTCCTGTTTATGCAAAATCGTCACTAGGAAGTGACTGTGTGGTCAAATACCACTTTCGCCAGTTTTGAAAATTTGCCCTTGTGAGGGTGAAGCTGTGTTTTTTGCAGTGACAGAATTTCTTGCAGTATTCTGTAATGGCGTCTGATTCTCTTTCACAGATTGTCACTGAAAAGCTTGACAAGAACAACTTCCAGGCATGGAAGTTTAGAATGACGAATTTCCTTATGGGAAAAGGATATTGGGAATTTGTTGCAGGAAATGAAGAAGAACCAGTTCTTCCTGATGTTCCCAATCAACAACAAATGCAGGCATTTAAAACATGGCATGAGAGAGCCAGGAAAGTTATGTATTGGCTGTCTATCAGTATTTCAGACTCTATGATTGTGCATATTCAGGATGCAAGTACGCCAAAGGAGGCATGGGATACTTTGTCAAAAATGTATAGCACAAATACACAAGCCAGGAAAATGCAGCTCAAGCAAGAGTTGCACAATGTGCAAAGAGAAAATATGAGCATCAACGACTACCATATGAAGGTGAAGAAGATTGCAGATGCACTTGCTTCCATTGGGTCGCCAGTGGAAGATGATGATTTAGTTTCCGTGACCTTGAATGGTCTAGGAAAGGATTATGCACAGTTTCGGACATCCATTTCAGTTCGTGAAAGATTTCCTGATTTTGAGGAGTTGATTGCTCTTCTAATTTCTGAGGAACAGAGAAATGGTGGTGCATCTTCTTCAGGAGGAACTTCAAAAGAAGCTGTCTTCTACTCAAATGCTGGAAGAGGTAGAGGCAGAGGTAGAGGAGGCCGATTTGGAGGCCGTGGCAGAAATCAGAATATGCAGCAAACTCAAGAAAACCAGTCCTATGGAGGAGGACGTGGTAACTCTAGAGGCAGGGGGAGCCAAAGAGGTCGTGGTGGATGGCAAAGAGGCCAAAATGCAAACAGTAATGTTGAATGCTACTATTGTGGTAAAATGGGTCATATGGCTAAAGACTGCTATAAAAAGCAGAATGACATCATGAATGGAAAACTGCAACAAGGGAATTATGCATCTTCTAGTAGACAGGGTGATGACAGAAATGAGCATTTGTTCATGGTGCAGCACATGAACAATTCTATGACAAGTGCAGAAGAAAGCAATGATGTATGGTATGTTGACTCAGGTGCATCAAACCACATGACAGGTCATGCAGAATGGATGGAGGATGCAAGGAAAATGGAAAAACCAGGATTTGTGGAGACTGGTGATGATACTGCACATCCTATTGTGCAGATTGGAAAAATTCCCTTGTCTATGCAGGGTGGGAAAAAGAAATACCTGTCCGATGTATTTCATGTCCCGAATATTACCAAGAATCTGGTTTCAGTGGGTCAAATGGTTGAACAGGGCTTGCAGGTCAGATTTAATCCTCATGGATGCTTTGTTGAGGATATGAAAAATAAAGGTCGCTTGATAGCAAAAGGAAAGAAGAAGGGCAGAATGTTTACATTGGATGCAGACATGTCTGAATTGAGTGCAGCAATGTTTGCACATGGGACCGGTGTAGTTGCAGATATTGATATCTGGCATAAACGCATTGGTCATGTTAATGTACAGCGACTTAAATCAATGCAGGCCCAAAATATTGTTGCAGGATTGCCCAAATTCAAGGTTGCAGAAATGCATAAGGTATGTGAAGCCTGTCAGTTTGGAAAACAGGCAAGGAAACCATTTCCTAGACATGTTCAAGAGAGTGAGAAGCCATTGGAATTAATTCACTCTGATGTGTGGACAACTAAAGCTGCATCTCTTGGAGGCTGTCATTATTTTGTCAGTTTTATTGATGACTATAGCAGAAAAGTTTGGGTGTATTTTATGAAAAAGAAAAGTGAAGTTTTTGGGCATTTCAAAACTCTTAAAGCTATGGTTGAAAAAGAAACAGGCTTGCAGATAAAATGCCTAAGGTCAGATGGAGGGGGAGAGTACCTCTCAAATGAGTTTGCAAAGTTCTTGCAGGAGCATGGCATAAAGCAGCAATATTCATGCAGTTATACCCCACAACAAAATGGAATTGCAGAAAGGAAAAACAGGCATATTGGAGAGGTATCTCGTGCCATGCTCAATGAAAAAGACTTGCCAGATTTTTATTGGGCTGAAGCAGTTGCTACAGCAGTCTACATAATGAACAGGACTCCCACTGCAGCAATACATGGAATGACTCCAGAGGAGAGGTATACTGGTAGGAAACCAGATATTTCTCATTTGAAAATTTTTGGTTGCATTGCCTATGTACATGTGCCAGATGAGCTGAGATCCAAGTTGGATCCAAAAGCTAAGAAGTGCATCTTTATTGGTTACTCTCTGCAGCAAAAAGGGTATAGATGCTATAACCCTTCTACTCGTAAGTTTACAGTGAGTAGAGATGTTGTTTTTGATGAGATGAGTAGCTGGTATAAAACAGTAAATGTGATTGATGATGTAGATGCACAAAATGGTAATGCTGCACAGAATTCACAGCAGCAGTCACAAAATATTAGTGGACCTGGAGCGTCCTCTAGCAGTGGTTCACTTTCTTCGCCATGGACAGGCAGATTGAGATCAGGAGAATCTTCTCAAAGTAATACAGATAGTGGTATGCAGGTATCACGAAAAGGAAAAGAGAAGGTTGATCAGCCCATGTTTGATGTGAATGCAGGTCACTCTTATGTGGATGGTGAATCCAGTGGCTCAGAACAGAGCATTGATGATGAGTTGGGTATTCCTTCTATTGTTACACCTGGAGTAAGGAAGACCAGGGATGTTTTGAGAGCACCTGGGAGTGAACCTACTTTGCGCAGGTCTACGAGAGCTAGGTATCCTGTGGATAGGCTGAAATATGATGGATTTACAGCCATTCACTATGCATATATGGTCAAAGTGATACAGGAACCAGAACCCACTTCTTTTGAGGAAGCCATGGGAAAAGAAAAATGGGAGAAAGCCATGGATGAAGAAATGGATGCCTTGGAAGCAAATGCTACATGGGAATTGGTACCTTTGCCTAAAGGTAAGAATTCAATTGGCTGTAAGTGGGTTTATAAGGTGAAGCACAATGCAGATGGTTCTGTGAACAGATACAAGGCAAGATTAGTGGTCAAGGGGTATGCACAAACATATGGCATTGACTATGAAGAAACATTCAGTCCAGTTGCAAGGATGGCAACCGTAAGAGCAGTCATCGCTATGGCTGCATCAAAGGGATGGTCTTTACATCAGATGGATGTAAAGAATGCCTTCTTGCATGGTGATTTGCAAGAAGAGGTCTATATGGAGCAGCCACCAGGTTATGTGCATGCTGTTCATCCTGAGTTTGTTTGCAGGTTGAAGAAAGCCTTGTATGGCTTGAAGCAAGCACCTAGAGCATGGTCTGACAAGATAGGACAGTATCTTGTCACTATTGGCTTTCAGATTTCCAAGGCAGATTTCTCACTTTATGTGAGAAAAACAGAGAAATGTATTATGCTGCTTGTCATTTATGTTGATGATTTGATTATGACAGGTGACAGTGATGAAGATATCCTTCATGTGAAAATGCTATTGAAGCAGAAGTTTGAGATGAAGGATTTGGGAGAGCTGCGTTATTTCTTGGGCATTGAGGTGATTAGATCACCAAGTGGGATACAGCTCTTGCAGAGGCAGTATGGATTGGACATGCTGTCCAAATATGGGATGACAGGCTGTAAGCCTATTTCAGTTCCTTTGGAGCAGAATGTGAAGCTGAGCACAGATGCAGGTGAGCTTCTAGAAGACCCTACTATGTACAGACGCATAGTAGGAAGTTTGATTTATATGACTATTACCAGGCCAGATTTGAGCTATGCTGTTGGATTGGTAAGTCAGTTTATGCAGGCTCCAAGGAAACCACATTTGGATGCGGCTAGACGCATACTTAGGTATGTGAAGTCCACATTGCAGTATGGACTATTTTATGAGACTGGGGTTCAGATACAGTTGCATGGATACACTGATGCTGATTGGGCTGGTAGTATTTCTGATAGACGATCTACCAGTGGATATGTATTCTCTTTTGGGAGTGCTGCAGTCACTTGGAGCAGCAAGAAACAGCCTACAGTTGCCTTGTCGAGCACAGAGGCTGAGTACAGGGGTGCAGCAATGGCTGCATGTGAGGTAGCTTGGTTGCATAAGCTACTTTATGATATGCATCAGTCTACAGATGGGCCAGTTGTCATTTATTGTGACAACATGAGTAGTATACACTTGGCAAATAACCCAGTCTATCATGCTAGAACAAAGCACATTGAGGTGCATTATCACTATGTGCGAGAGAGGGTTTTACTAGGTCTTATTGATCTAGTTTATGTCAGCACAGAGGATCAGGTAGCTGACATATTCACGAAGGCATTGGGCGCAGAGAAGCTGCGCAAGTTCAGAGACCTGCTTGGTGTGCAGGAATTGGGATTGAGCTCGAGGGGGAGTGTTGAGATATCGAGCTCCACTCGTGATACGCCAGGGTGACCGTTGTATATTTATGTCACCGACTTGTCAGTTGCAGACGCGGTTGGTACACCGCCCTTGAATAATAGCTACATGATAGCTATCCTTATCTACTCTAGTTCGTGGCTCAGTTAGTATGCCACCTTAGTTAGTTGAGTTTGGTTTGAGACCCATATAGAGGGTTCTTCTATTTCCTTGTACTTGAGTTTTTTTGGCTTACACAACTAAGAAGAGGAAAACTGTTTTTCAGCCTCCACCCTTGTGTGTCTTCCCCCATTGTGCAAGCAAGAAAGCTTCAAGCGAGACTCCTTCCTTCTCTCCCACAATCTTGACAAAATGTTCAAGCACGACCCTCAGAAAGCCTCGGTGTTGGCCCGAGACAACAAAAGAGAAAAAAGGTGCACCATTAAAAAGTGGGAGTGCCCCCGAATCTTTGTAAAAGAGTGCCAGGCTCGCTCCTGTGCAAAGTGTACGCAGTAGTTGGGAATAGCATAAATTAGAATGGTGGGAAATGGGAAAAAGGGCCTAGGCTACGGCCAGCCATGTATAAGAGGAAAAAGAGGATGACCGCCCAAAAGGATTTAGGGCTTTGTATATAAAGTTGAAAAGTGAATGAGAAGCTCATTCTTTGGTGTGTGGCAAAAAGAGTCTCCTTCTTCCTCTCTTCTTCTCTCCTTCTTGCTTGTGTGTGCTCTTGAGAGAGGGACTGTGAGAGTGTGAGGGAGTGAGTGTGTGTGAGAGTGAGGGATCAAGAGGTTGAAGCTCTTCACCATCTCCTCTCTTCTTCTTCTCTTCTCTTCTCTTTTCTTCTCTTGCGCGCGCATCTATGGAGGATAGAGCTTGGAGATGGAGGAGGCTTGAGGATGCTTGAGCTAGCATCAAGAATCGTGGAGCTACCGGAGTGCAAGAGAGAGGAGGGTACTCTATCGAGCATCAAGGTAAGCTTAGTACACTCGTAGGATCGACGGCGCGTTGGCTAGGTGAGAGATAGCCATTAGAGCTCGCTTGGAATGCTTGAACAATAAGCAGTCCGTGGGTCTTGGAGATTGAGCAATGGCTCCCACATTTTGGTTCCGTTTGCGAGGACCAACGGATTCAAGCTTGAGCACTTGTGCGCCTCATATTGAGCATCGAAGTAGGGTATTCATCCCCGAAATGGAGCTTGAGATAGGTAGGAAGTTGGGTGTTTTTTATCTTCAAAATAGGTAAGTATTTTGGGATATTCTAGTTGTTTGATGAGTGAAAATCATGGAGAAATTAGTTCAGTGTTTTGCTTTCGATTTATGTTGTGTTTAGAGTAGGTTAACAGTAGGAAATCACATCCAAGAGGCAGAGGGTTTGTTGCTGTAAAATAGGAAGAAAATCGAGGAAAATAGGGGAAAAATGGAGGAAATACGCATTTGAATGTGTAGGAATTGCTAAGAGAGTGATCTGTAGCATCCAGGGAATGACCAGCAGGGTATAAGTTCTGGAAGGGCAAGGGAATCCTCATTTGCAACCAGCTAAGAGAGAGAGAGAGAGAGAGAGAGAGAGAGAGCTTGGGCGATCGTTCGATTGATCAGGGCATGGAGTGACATTGCATTCGACGATCCCCAGGTACATAGATCTCTCCTCCACCACTCCAACATCATTATTGGTGAATTTTGTGGTCTATAGTCATAGATATCTGGAGATTGAATCCGTGCTCAAAAGTCCGTGCTCAAAAGTTCGTCGGGCCGGCGAAATCGGACACTCGACTCAGTGTCCGATTCCCAAAATCGAACGCTCCTGATTGGACCAACCCGTCCGACTCAGACACTTGGACACTCGGACGCCCCGACTCGGACGCTCGGACTCGGACACTCCAACTCGGATACTCAAACGCTCGGACTCGGACCAACCCTATCCAATCGGACGAATTAGGACACGTCAGCAATCGGACCACCCTGGCTGGTCCAATCCCCAAAATCGGACCTGCCCATAATTGGACCACCCAGAATCGGACACTCGGACCAACCCCGTCCGATCGGACCACTTGTCCGATTTTCTAAAATCGGACAACTAACCCCCGTCCGATTCTGAGACTCGGACTACTCAACTCGGACCCACCTGGTCTGATTCTTAGAATCGGACCACTGGTAAATCGGACCACTAGAATCGGACCATTGGTAAATCAAACATCTGATTCCTAGAGTCGGACACACCCAAAAAAAAAAAGGGGGAAACATCAAAACTTGACCCCCACAAGCGACTGGAAGTGCAACCCACTCCAGGACAACATGGCGAACACCTTGTAGGCAATTCCCAACGTAGGAGTCAAGACCAAGGGACAGTGCTGGAGCACTCCCTAGCGACCTACCTCCTAGTGAACGGTGAGAAGCAGCGCAGACCCTAGAACCCACTAGAACGGCCAAGACTTGAGCAACAAAGCCTATCAGGCCCGAAACGAGTGAGAGTGAGTAAGACGCCGAGGAATTTCTTGCGGCACTCACATTGAATTTCCGCACTTGAAGCACACCTAAAAAAGCTGAAAGCCTGATTGGGCACAAGTGCAAGAGAAACGACACACTCACCAAGTGATCATAACTTTAGGTTTGTATTCAATAATCAAAGAAACTCACTCAGATAAATCACTCAAGGAACCCACCAATAGGAGAGGACCCAAGACATAGACAAACAAGGGAAGCACAGGGTAGAACCAAGCAAGGAGCGCCAACAACGAGGATCTGTCACGACTATTCAACCTGATCGACAGTGCAACGAGGTGCAAGAATTCGACCATGACGGAAGAAAGCTCACACCATCGGTCTAACGAGGAGCTCAATTTGAGTGTATTCCTAGATGCTATACAGCAGATGGTGAGCAGTTACGACGCGCACGTCGAGTATGAGTACCGCGGTAGGACAACAGACTCAATCATTGCAGACCTAGAGGAGGAGAGAAGGCTAGCCTGCAAGGCATTGCAGGGCATATCTGATTATAATAGGAATCAACAGGCTAGGAGCCAAAGGAAAAGCATGGAGTTGCATGAGATGCAATGAGTGCTGAACTTGGCTGGACGAAACCGAACAGACCATGAGAGAGTGCTAGAAGGAGACCTGACATTGAGCGAGCTCCTCATGAAATGGCTGCTCGATAACACTGCAGTAGAGAAGAGTGCCACCGCACTAGCGACGTCTCTGCTTGCAGGATTAGGGGCAAACCAGGGCTCAAAGAGCCAGGCTAAAATACTGATTGTTGCCAAGCAACTCGACAAGTACCAACCGCATGACGATCCAAGCAGCTTTGTTGAGCAGTTTAAGCAAGTTTGCGAAGCCAACGGCCTCAATGACCAGACTCAATGTTCGGAAGCATTCGGGCTTTTCTTAGGCGACAAGGGTAGGACGTGGTATACAAGCCTGGATGCCGTGGAACGAGCCAACTTCAATAATCTCAAGGATCTCTTCGTCAAGAGGTTCACCGAGCCCGGATACTCCGATAATCTGCTAGTATGCTTGATGAATGTCAAGCAGAAAGAGAAGGACATCCGCGACTACGTGACCCATGTGAAAAGTCTCTTTAAGAGAATCCCTCTAGGCGAGCGACCGACTGACAGAGGAGTTTCAATTGTATTCATCAACGGAATTATTAGAGACAAGGAGTTATATAAGGCATTGGCAGGCAATTCAAGCTTGTAGCGGGACGTGGTGGCTAGAGTTTTTGAGGAAGCCATCAGAGTCGATGACTAGTTGAAAGAGCAAAGCTTTAGGAGCTCAACTCTAGAAGAGACCAACCCGTGAAGCTTAGAGAGAACGTCAGCCTCTAGTGAGCGGTCAAACCCATCATCCCAAGATAAGGGGAAGGCCACCGAGACAGACCAAGGCTTGGCTAAGGTCAAGATGGAATTAGCCAAGATACAAGACATGTTGAGACGACCAACGCACCCGCACATCCAGTGCGTGTACTGTGGCGGAAACCACTTGTCAGCCGAGTGTCAAGACCCTAGGTCAAGACCTTGTGGTAACTACGGTAGGTTGGTCCATGATGTCACACATTGCAGACTACCACGAAGACTTCCATACTCGCAACCCTATGGCCAGCCTTATCTAGCTAACAGGCCGCAGCCATTCTTCAGAAGGGGAGCCCCGTTGGCTCTACCCATGCCTAAAGATATGAAACCAACTGTCCCTAAAATGGACATAAATCCTACAGGCATTTCTAGACCGCCTGGTCCTTATGTGACCCACCCATTGAGAGATGCTCCAGTACACTATGTGGAGGAGCCGAATGACAAAGAGACCTACATATACCCTTACATCTTACATCACAACAAGGGCAACGCGGTCCTCATGGATTATCAACCCGTGCTAGTGATGGCATTAGGACGAGGACGGGGTAGAGGCCTAGGAGGGCAGCCACAGGATCCAATCACTTGTTGGACTTGCGAACACCCCGGTCATGTCTCATCATGCTGCCCTGAAAGAGAGCAGCAAAACAGGGACAAGGCTGACCAAAGGTGCGTAGAGTGCGGAATCACCCATCTTTTCATAGACTGCCCAAAGCGGAAGTTGTCCTCTAGCTCAGCTAATTTGCCATCTATCCCATTGGGTCTGTTTGGTGTCGAAAACCCCGATGGGGAGGCCACACCTATTCCCTTGCAAGTTATGACCCAAGCTCAAACGAAGCAGGCCGGCATCTCTTTGCTAGGACCTAGCAATCTTGACGCAACCTCAATAGGAAAGAAAAGCCGCAATCGGAAAAAGAAGAGATCGGAAGCTAAGGTCGCATTAAAGACCGAGAGTGTTATGGCCTTACCTACTAGGAAGAAAGTCTCAGACGCGAAGGCAGAGACTTCAGCCCCCCCTAAGACAGTCGAAAAGGGAAGCGCTAAGATAGGGGAATACCCGCATCCAAAGCGACAATTAGAGGCCATAGAAAAGGTGAAGGAATGGGTGAGGGAGGCTCAACAGCATCTCAAAGATGTTGAACCCATCATAGAGGACGAGATCGATGATCTCTCCAGCATAAGCACGCCAATGTCACCGCCTCAACCTAAGTCGGCCGAAGCCACTGTGCCATAAGCAGTGCCGCTGAGACCAAGCCTAGACGCAACAAAGCCGCAGATCAGCCGCCGCAGCCATTGGCCCGGACAGTCAAGGCTAAAGGAAGGACGAGTATCTAACGATCTCTTGACCACACTAGTGACCACCCCTATAACACTTAGTCTGGGAGACCTGCTTAAGCAGCACCCTGCCCTATGGCAAGACCTTAAGTAGTGGGTCGAGGGATCACAAGAGCAGGTCACGGAAGACCCTCGAGACCAGGATGTAGAAACGCAATTGCCAAGTCTAACGCTGCACTCCATGCCTAAATCTTTGCATGTCAACGCCTTTTGGGAAGGCTCTGAGATGCACGCAGTCTTGCCGGTCCTAGCCCTGAGTGACACAACAAGGAAGGTAATCATAGACACGGGAGCCGGGGTTAGTGTGCTTAGCCATGCAGTGCTGCAGACTTGGGGAAACCCGCCTGTCAAAGCTCCTAGGTTTAACGTCATGCTAGCAAACGGTATGAGAGTGAAGCCATTCGGTGTCTTGAAGAATTGGCCAGTGAAGATCGCAGGTGTCCAGTTCTCTGTCGACTTTATAGTCATGAAGGGAGTGGACTACGATGTCCTATTAGGCCGACCTTAGATGCGCAATGCTAGAGTCATCGAAGATTGGGGTAACGGCTTGATCTTCCTTGGCAATAGAACTGACGCCATAAGAATAGAGATGGACACTTGGAAGACCTCACCAGTCGACCTAGACGCCATCTCTGCTATGCTCAAAGGGAACACTCAGGTTAGGGAGCCCTATGGGTCCTTGACCAACTACATCCCATGCCCAGAGGATGAGTGGGATTGGATGCACATTCTCGCTACAATTGACCTGCCATTCTCAAACCATGAGGCGTTTGAGCAGGCCATCAAAACAATCGGAAAGACAAACGAAGCACTCTCTACACCAGTCTACATGATGGCAGCAAGTCTCCATGGAAGCCCTAAGCTTGTTACCTTCCAAGTGCCATCCAACAAAAGGGAACTCCAGGGGGTACTGGAATACCTAACGGACCAACTAGCGGGCAACCCGGTTGCCAACTTCAAACCGCTCCAGGATCTCTTAGAGGATTCTAAGTGGCAATGGACCAGGGTGCACGAGCTGAACCTCATGTATAACTGGGCCCTAGTTCCAGACCAACCACACAGGGCATACCAAGCCCTAGGAGACGATGGGCAGTCGAATGACAAAGATTCATGCGATGAATACGAAGTCTGCCAATCCTTCAGTGATGAGAGCGAGGATGAAGTGGATACCATAGAGTATGACACTGAAGGACGAGAAATTGAGCAGATACGAGCAGACGCCAAGCCATAGAAAAGGCAGGCCCTTAGACTGGAGCAAGGAGTCATACGCATGAAATGTGATCGTGCGTGGTTGGAATGTATAGGGGCCATAGACCTTGAGCAAGCAGGCCTAGCCCATATAGGAACGACATTAATACTTAGAATCGAATCGCCATCCGAATTGCGTCCGCCAGGGGAGACCACCTCTTCTAGCGAAGATGGAGGGTTTGACTCTGAATCGGAAGTTACTTTGGATAGCGACCTAGAGATCCCTAGGCTGCCCATGATCAGATGCACCAAGGGGGACTTACCCACCGTCCACCTGAGATGTAAACAGTCAAGGCAGGATAGGGCAAAGCACACCAGGGATGCATGATCAGAAGAACAGTGAAAGCCGCAGGACCTCCCTAAACGCTTCACTAAATTCAAAAAAGGGGATAGGGTAGTGGTTCTGCTAGGTGCCAAGCGTCAAGGGCAGATGAGCGAACCAATCGAAGGACCAGCCAAGGTCAAGGAGGTAAACCTAGCCCTGGAAGGGGAGATACCCCAACCAGTGTTCATTGCCGATGACTTGACTGGTGAAGAAGAGTTGAGTCTTGTCGCTCTCTTGCGGGAGTACATAGATGCATTTTCTTGGTCCTTAGAAGAGCTACGGGGGGTAGATCCGAGTGTTGTGACTCACAACATACCCATGACGTCAGATGCAACGCCGGTCAAGCAGTGACTGTACCCCATGAATCCAAAACACGCTCATGCTGTCAAAGAGAAAATTGAAAAGCTGATAAGAGCTAGATTCATTTACAAAATTGAGCACACAGACTGGGTATCACCCATAGTCATTGTGATGAAGAAGAATGGAAAAATTTGAGTGTGCGTCAATTACAAGAAGGTGAACGTTGCTACAAAGAGAGACAACTATCCCTTGCCGTACACCGAGCACATGCTTGAGAGGGTGGCAGGCAAGGAAGCCTACAGTTTTCTAGATGGCTTCTCAAGGTACAACCAGGTGCAAGTGCATCCTACAGACATCAGGCACAAGACCGCCTTTGCCACTAAGTGGGGCATCTTTGCATACATAGTCATGCCTTTCGGGTTGACCAATGCCCCTGCCACCTTCCAACGCCTCATGTACACCATCTTCAAAGACATGCTTCGCAAGGAGTTAGAGGTCTTTGTCGACGATCTATGTGTCCATTCGACCTAGATCGAACACCTAGACAAACTCCGCGCAGTCTTTGAACGATGCCGCTTATATCATCTCTCCTTGAACCCCTTGAAATGTCAGTTTTGGGTGAAGAATGGATGCATCTTAGCACACGTGGTGTCGAAGAACGACATTTCCACTGACTTCTGGAAGGTCACGGTTATCGTTGACCTTCCACCCCCAATTAATTACAAGGGAGTTCAATGCTTCTTAGGTCACACAAGATACTATCGGCGGTTTGTGCTGAACTACACGTTGATCGTCAGGCCATTCTACAAGCTACTGATTGTCTTTGAGTGGACCGAGGCATGCCAACGGGCATACGAAGAATTGAAAAAGGCTCTGACAATAGCACCGATTCTATGAGCCCCAGACTGGACCATTACCTTCCACGTACACATCGATGCTTCTAAGTTTTCCGTGGGGGCAGTGTTGTGCCAACCTAGTGAGCATAACCTAGATTACCCAGTGAGCTTTGCTAGCATGCAACTCACTGAGACAGAGATGAATTATTCGACAACAGAAAGAGAGGGATTAGCCATGGTGTTCACCATGAAGAAGTTCCGGCATTACCTATTGGCCACCCCTTTCATCTTCTTCGTGGACCATCAAGCCCTGCTCTATTTAGTGAACAAACCTTGTGCTACAAGACGCATAGCTCGATGGCTCCTCCTACTCCTAGAGTTCGACTTCTCCGTGGTGGTACGAAAGGGAAAACATCATTACATGGCTGATCACATGTCCCGTATACCCACAGGAAAAGCCGCTAGATAGGGTATCATTAACGAGTTACCTGACGCCCACTTATTCCACTTGTCCAGTGAGAGAGATCTATTTAAGGCTGATCTGATGCCATATTGGGCAGACGACATAGTCCAAGTGCTCGAGCACGAACTACCTGAGCGACCAATAGAAAAGGCACAACTTAGGCACTTGATCCTGAAGATCCAGCCCTACCAGCTGATTGCAGGCCAACTCGATAGGCCGGGGCAAGATGGATTGCTACGTAGATGCGTATGTGAGCATGAGATGCATGATGCGCTCTCAGAGGTGCACAGCAGCATTGCAAGAGGATACTTTAGCGAAGACACGACAGCACGGAAGGTGCTGCAGTCCCAACTATGGTGGCCCACACTTTTCCGTGATGCTAAGCAATTCGTCAAGCATTGTGACGAGTGCCAACAGACAAAAGTCTCGATTCGTAAGGATCAAATGGAGTTAACCCCAGTTATTGCTCGCCAACCCTTTGAAAAATGGGAAATTGACTTCATAGGACCCATCAGCCCTGCGGCGCAGTACTCAAAAGCCAAGTACATCGTGGTGGCCAACGGATTACCTCACGAAATGGGCAGAGACGAGAGCCACACGAAAAAACGACGCTAGGATGACTGCCAAGCTCTTATGGGAGCAAGTGATCTCGCGCTTCGGTTGCCCCATAGAACTGGTTAGCGACCAAGGCACACACTTCATCAATGAAGTGATAGCACATCTTCTATCCGCCTTTCTTATCATCCATCACAAATCCTCACCATACTACCCTCAGGCTAATGGCCAGGCAAAATCAACTAACAAAATTCTCATCAATATCCTGACTAAAGTAGTCTCAGCCTCACGAAGCGACTGGGACAACAAGTTGATGGTAGCCTTGTGGGCCTACCACACAGCTTATAAAACGGCCATCGGCCAAACCCCCTTTAGACTGACCTATGGGACTGAAGCAATTCTACCATTAGAATTCTTCGTCCCTAGCTTGAGAATAGCACTCCAAGAATGATGGGAAGGGAAGGAAGCATGGACGCAACGCTTGGTCGAGCTAGAACGCCTATCAGAAACTCGTCTTCTAGCCACCCACGTACTTATCTGCGAGAAAGCCCGACGCAAGAGCTGGTTTGACAAGCATGTCAAGCAGCGCGAGTTTGAGTAGGGTGACTTAGTGCTCCTCTATTCAGTTAAAGGACATAAGCAAAAGATGAAATTCAGAGGTCTCGGACCCTTCAAGGTTCGGGCAATCAGCCTAATCAATAATGTTGAGCTTGAGATCCTGGACGGTGAAGGAATAGGATTCTTCAATGGCAGCCGTGTCAAGAAGTACTACCCTCCCACTCATCCTTTGCATTAGCCACCAATGTTAGAACCGCTGGTCAAAATACGAGTAGCCACAATCACTGAAATCTACAAGAATGAGGAGGAAGCTGTAGAACCCGCCTACCTCCGTGTTACGGTCACTGCCAAGCAAACATGCTCCTTCAACGCCTTGATTGATGAGGGAGCAGATTTCAATGTCTTAACGCACAAGCATTGGATCCAACTTGGCAAACCACTACTTCAACCCACAACTGCCAAATTAAGCCCATATGGGGCTCAATCTTACGCACTTCTCGGCAAGTGCAGAGTCGCCGTTTCTATCGAGTTTGAGACTATTCCAATGCTATTTTACGTGTTGCCGAGTGCTATGGACGCGGGCATGGAGTCACTGCTCGGGTGAACCTTCAAAAAGCAGACTCACTATAATGTTGATTATGAATCGTAGCGCATCCACCTAGCAATTGGCAACGTGCGCATTGTCACAGCCTTCAGCAAGGGCTCCGTAACACCGTCATCGTCCACAGGGCAACCGATAGAAGCATCCATAGGCAAGGCTAAGGAGGGGGTAGTGCGCGTCTATCGCTCCCCGATTCCCATAAAACGCAGACCGCAGCAACCAAAGTAAGGGCCCAACAGCCTCACTTCCAATGGGTGCCTAAACAGCCTCGAGAACCGCCCAGGACTAGACGCGCCTTTCTGCATAAGACCTACAACTCTAAATCTAGGAAACCAAGATGCAATCACCAGAAGCGCCGCGTGATTAAGCAAATATGGGTCCCTAAAACCCTCTTGCGTGCGCAAGGCTACTATGAGGGAAATGCCTCACTGTGGATCCCTAAGGCCCCTATGGCCAAAGGTACTAGTCCTACGCCACCCTCAAGCTTGATCAACCCACGTCCCCCAACACCTCAAGACCATAGGCCGCAGTGCTCTCCAGAGCCCCAGCCATCCGACTCCTCTACACTTCGGCCCAAGGGAGTCGCACAAACCTATCGCCCCAAGCAATCACGGCCACCGCCACAAGTGGCATCATCCGACCAAGTCAACCCAACTCTCCGTAGCAAAGCTGACTACAGCAGCCCAGCTGTTGTGGTGACCCTAATCCACCCCCCTTGCAAACAGCCCGGTTGCAGGCTCAAGGGGACTCCCAACTGCAACTATGTAGTGTCAGGACCTCTAGCTCTAGCAAACCTCAACCACCCGTCGGCCTTATGCCCTCTTATGAACGGAAGTCATTTCTGGCACTGGCCCCGCTGACCTTGTAGAGGACATCAGAGATTATGTGGTGGACTGTATCAAACGGCTCGACGCCACCTTTGTATCGCTGGCCCTCAGCTATGACCGCTTGGAATTCGGTCTATTAGCGGAACCCTTTTCAACAAAAGTGCTCAATATGCCTTGCTCTTGGGAGACTTTTGAATTCGCCTTTGCACAGGCCATGTATGCGTCTAAAGAGAAAGCATGCATCCATAGCAGTTGGCAACACATTGCGCACTCGGCAACACATAGCCTGCGTCCATAGTCACTTCATGCGCACTCCATGCAGTCTCCAAAGAGCAAGCCATTAAGCAACACCTCATCACATCATATGATCCACGGACAACATCTGCTCTATCACTGACCAAGAGATCGCAAGGTTATCGCACATTGCTAATACTAGATCACCCTTCTTAAGGTAGTGGTACGCTCTTAGGTTGCAATGGGAGGTTGACGGATGTCGCATAATGACCAATGCCGAACAACGCCAAGCCATCAAAACGGCAGAGTATGATCCCACTGCCTACCTCGTATAGAGTGTTAACCACTCTTCGGGGTTGACCCATGGACGAGCATATCACGGGGCATCCCTATCTTGATCGCCTCTTAACAAAGGAAGAGCTCCATATCGAAAGTCGAGTAGACTCTAGTGACTTCCTCACAGATGTCCTCATGTACATCACACACGTAGGAATTCGACCCTTTGATCTGGACCGCGCCACTCAACTGGAATATAACCCCAACTTCTATGCTTGGCTCCTACACAAATAGAGCGACGACCTTTCTGCTGAAAGCCTTGGCCTCGCAACCTCCAATCCTAGGACGGATTCTTCTTTTCCAAAGGGGGAAGGGGCAGTAAGGTGGAATGTAGTGGAAGGAGGAATATAGTGGAATGTAAAAAAGTAATAATAATAATAATAATAAACAAAATAGAATCTAAAAAGTAAACCAAGTGTGAAACATCTGTTAAATTTAAAATGCAAGGGTAAGAGGTGGTGGTAAAAGTCTGAAAGGCAAAGTTAAGGCTATGTTCAATAAAATCTGCTATGCTTTTATTCTTCCAGCAAATTAGTTGTCAAAAGCACTAAAAGTGGAAATGGCTGAATGTGCAGATGGCGATCATGGCAAGCTAGGATAAAGCGGGCAAGCTTCCCTTCTCAGAGGAGGAACAAGTAAAGTATGGTCTCACGGTGGAAACGAGAGCTTTCAACCAGTTAAAGTTCCGCCACGTCTTCAACCTTGAAGACATGGCCATCGAAGAGCCGGGGGTATGCCAAATCATAGAGTAGTGCCACCTGCAAAAGTACCTGGACGCAGTGGGCAGGAGGGTAGATTACACCCTGTGTGCTGATTTCTTGTGCACCTTCAACAGGAACAGGGGCACCATCACGGTACGCGACAATGAAGCCACCAGACAGGTGCAGATCGAGCTGACCCCCGAGTTGGTGGAAAGGACACTAGGGCTGCCGAATAAGGTGGAAAGGAAGCCGAAAAGAGACATCTAAGCCATCTTGGGGATGGATAAAGTGAAGGTCCACACCAATGACGAAATTAGCCTCGCGGACATCCCCAACCAAGAAATTCAGCTGCAGGCAAAGATGGTGCATGCCTTGTTCTCAAGCCAGAGGTACAACAGCATAATGACCTGAATCAATGTACCTCTGCTCGATAGCATTGCGGCACAATCGCTAGATGAGGTGAACCTTAATGGGTTCGTGAGGAAGAAAATTGAGGCTTTAGCAAAGGCCCTGGAAAAACAGGAGGAAGAGCCATGGGAGGAGAGTCCCCGTCGTCCTGATCGACCCGCAAGGCATCATCCTCCAAGGCCTCCACCATAGGGTGTGGAGGTGTCCTTACATCAATCATCCAAGAAGCACTAGGGCAGGGACAAGCAGGAGAAGACAAAGAGGGAGGCAACGAAGAAAGTGACGAGTCATCGTCACAGTCCCCGCCTCACACAGAAGAGCAACAGAGGTCGTCTAATGAAACGGAGATGGACGCAGACGAAGAGGGAGAATCCTAGGCTACACCACAAAGGCATGCGGAACAACGAACCAAAGCCCTGCATGGAAAAAGAGAAGAGGAGTGAAAGAAGAAAGAGAAGGAAGATCTGGAAAGGGCTCGAAGAGAGTCAGTCAAGGATGAGGAGGAAAGAAAAAAGAAGACCAAGGAGGAGCTGAGAAGGAAGGAAGAGGAAGAAATAGAGCTGGCAACCCGTCGCTCCATCGAGGAGCAGCACAAAAGAAACGAGGAAGGCACAGAGGGCCCGCACCAAACGGAGGCACTTGGTCCCAATACCAGCGTGCCGGAAATCGCACCCTTGCCCCCCGCAGAAGGAAGAGGAAAGGATCCGATGATGCCAACTCTCCCCCTCTTCATACCTTCCATGCCAGCCACTCCTATCATGACGACACCCCTTGCCACCACCACCCAAGGTTCCAACCCAAAAGTCGACGAGAGCAATGTGGTCACTTGGCTACAATTCTTGGTGGAACGGGAGCTGGCAAGGGAAGCGGTCATGGCCAACCCCAACATCAGGAGCCAAAAGGGAAACCACGGCTGAACTAGAGCCAAGGCCGGAGCTGAAAAGGCAGAAACTAGAAGATGTTGTCACCACTACCACCATGCCCCACCCCCCACCTCCAGTAGGCCAATACGACGAATATGTCAAGGAGCTGCTCTTGCAGTTGGAAAGGGCCAGGGAAGAAAGGAGGACAGCCTGGAGGAGCTAGCAGCAGAACGAGAATCACTAGCCGCTCTCTAGCTGGAGAGAACAAAGCAGATAACAAAATATCAAAGGGAGATCGCTGCGCTCAAGGAGGAAGCCAGCACTAAGGAGGCAGAGGAATTAAAGGCCCTGAAGGAACGTGACGCTGCTTGGGAAGGAATGAGAAAAATCTTGATGGAGCGTCTCAACGAGGAGAGGGAAACCAATGCCTACCTTTGACGCAAGAATGACCAGCTATCTGCAGTCAACCTGGAAGCACAAAGCCAGCTAGACAAGATCAGACAGGAGGCTGGAGAGCTGGACCAGTTAAGGAAAGAACAGGTGCGAAGGATGCAGGTGAAGCTGGACTAGCTCAATGCACAGATGGCAGATGAACGCCAGGAGCAGTCCCGCCTGCATCGTGAGCTCGAGGCCTAGCAGCAGCAACAACTCATAGCAATGACCCTCCATCAGGGGGAGAGCCTGGAAGATATGGAAAAAAGAGCAAAAGAATAGGCCGATCACAATGAGCAGAGAATATGGGACTTAGCACACTGGCTAGCCAAAGCCGAAGGAGACAGCGTGCTAGCTAAGAATTAGGCAGAGGTGGCCCAACTCTCCATGATAGCGCAGCAGCACACCTTCCTCAATACACTGCTCCACTCCACTAGACCGGAAGGAGATGAAGCCATTGATCAGCTACAAAAGAAACTAACCATTGCACGCAGAGCGCTCACAGCAGGCCTGCACGTGCCGCTGCAGCTAGGAGGCCCACCGCAAAGCCTAGAGGAGCAGAGAAGATATCTTGCACAGGTAGGCCTGACGATGCAGGAAATAGATGACCTCAGTTTCACAGAGGCAAAAGCACGAGAAGACGAGCAAGCAGAAGGGGGTGAACTGGAGTTCAATCTGGGACCTCAGGAGGAGGAATACGTCCCACCACCCCCTCAGCCACAACAAGCGGAAGTGCAGCCCCCTGATACATCTGCCGAGAGAAGAGCAACCCAAGCCAACTGCAGGAAAGAGATGGTAGAGAAGGCAAGGAGAAAGCTGAATACTAGACCCATTCCAAGACAGCCTGCCCCTCTCCTACCATGCACTCAAGATCCCCCTGCTGAATTCCGTGCCAAATTGATTATCTGGGAATAGCAGGAATATAACCGCGACCCCTTCGACTTGTGCTTTGAGTTTCCCACTACCTTGAATAGAGTACTGCCAATTCAACTTGTAGAGGACGTCATCACTATGGGTGTAAGGCTCAAAGCCAAGTGGTTAGCGGAGCGTGAGGCCCACCCAACTGCTTAGGGAGCCAAGGACCGTGAATTTTGGCAGGATAAAGTCCTCCAGGTGCCTAGATCAATGGAAGGCTATAATTGCCAACCCACCTGGAGGAGACGCATTTTTTACGTCAACCTTGACGCGTGGATGGCATTTTGCAACACCCTCCCTTCTGAGAGAAACGACCCTACTTTTATGCCGTATCCTCGAAGGGTAGGGGTAGACTTCAATCCATCCATCCATGGCAGGTTTGACTTTCCCATTATCTATAACACCAATAGCACCTCCCATAGGGACGCACTTCTCTTCACCCTCCCTGATTTGTATATCTCTATAGATAGATTTCTTAGCGAGTTCACCTTCTGTCCTGACCCTGCATTCATTACCACTTGTAATTATCTTAGGCTAATTAGGATGCTAGTCCACCAAGAGCCCGCACCCCAAGAACGCCACCTCCCACCCCTCTATTTTGACCCCAACGTCATTGACAGCAGCACCATGAATCGCCTCATGATGCATGCTTCTCTTTTGCCATCTTTCTGTGTTGCACTGCTCGAAGATATGAGCGACAACAAATTCATCCAGTGCAACCACCCCTTCCTTTCTACCACCACCCTCAAAACCCACCTCAACCTCAAGGGCTACTTGTTCAGTCGAAGATTCCTCAACAAGGTCCCTCGCCCTCTGCCATCCCCTACCCGCCATTCAGATGACGAGGAGTAAACTCCCGTCATGCCCCTGTACCACTTGTCTCCATGTATACGCCTCCTTATGGTATTATATTTTATAACAAAAAAAGAGAAAAAAAAAGAAAAGAAGAAGAAGAAGAAGAAGAAAGAAGCACCACAATCGCCGCACCTAGGGTTCTCCCTAGTCCCTCTCCCCACTTCACACTTAGGGCGCATCAAGGGCAGGACTTTTAGACCTGTCACTAGACCCATCTCCTAGTTCCACTGCCCCACGGGCACCACACACTACACGGTGGGACAGACACACCCCTTAGGGAGTGCACAACTTTTCTTGTAGGTTATGTTCGCGCTTCAAGACATGGCTACCCGCGGAAGAGGATCTCCCACGGCATCCTTTAATGATCAAAACTTCTTTTCTTGTATCGGCATCCGGTCATCTACCCTGCTGATGGCTACCCTACTTGAACCAAGTCAAGGTAGAACTGCCATTGGCATAGATATTGGAACCTCATCGCCCAATGATCCATGCCCAACGACTCAAGATCTATGGATCGCTTATTGACTCCACAAGCTTGAAGACCTTCAACTCAAAACTGAAGACCTTCTACTCAAAGACAAGGATCTTCAATCAAGGCCATGGGTTTTCAAGGCAAACAACATTCGGGGGCTTTCTCTAGAATAAATCCCTCCAATACCATCCTCCTAAAGGATTGCTTATTGCTTTAAGCGTTTCGGATACTCAACAGACGACCAGCTACACACAGGCGCCACAATAGTGTGAAAGATGCCGAGTATCTTCATGGAGCCTAAAGCACGCCGGAATCTTTCTTGGTCATCATCCTTAAACCCCATCACTTATCATTTACCCAACCACATTGGAGGCAGTATCCGCCACTTACCTTCTCCACCTAGCAACCGACCTAACTAGCCACTACGTCCCACCGCAGTGCCATGGGACTGGCACTTGGCTAGGAGGGGGGTAATGTTACCGTGTTTCCTGCAGCACAGAGGAGCAGAGAATGGGAAAACAGAAATAGCAAAAAAGGCACAGGATAAAAGCAGAAAAAGGCACCTTGACCGGTAACTAGTCCCTGAAAATTTTAAATGTTCAAGCACGACCCTCAGAAAGCCTCAGTGTTGGCCTGAGACAACAAATGAGAAAAAAGGCGCACCATTAAAATGTGGGAGTGCCCCCGAATCTTTGTAAAAGAGTGCTAGGCTCGCTCCTGTGCAAAGTGTATGCACTAGTTGGGAATAGGATAAATTAGAATGGTGGGAAATGGGAAAAATGGCCTAGGCTACGGTCGGCCATGTAAAAGAGGAAAAAGGGGATGACTGCCCAAAAAGGATTTAGGGCTTTGTATATAAAGTCGAAAAGTGAATGAGAAGCTCATTCTTTGGTGTGTGGCAAAAAGAGTCTCCTTCTTCCTCTCTTCTTCTCTCCTTCTTGCTTGTGTGTGCTCTTGAGAGAGGGAGTGTGAGAGTGTGAGGGAGTGAGTGTGTGTGAGAGTGAGGGATCAAGAGGGTGAAGCTCTTCACCATCTCCTCTCCTCTTCTTCTCTTCTCTTCTCTTTTCTTCTCTTACGCGCGCATCTATGGAGGATGGAGCTTGGAGATGGAGGAGGCTTGAGGATGCTTGAGCTAGCATCAAGAATCGTGGAGCTACCGGAGTGTAAGAGAGAGGAGGGTACTCTATCGAGCATCAAGGTAAGCTCACTACACTCGTAGGATCGACGGCACGTCAGTTAGGTGAGAGATAGCCATTAGAGCTCGCTTGGAACGCTTGAAAAATAAGCGGTCCGTGGGTCTTGGCGCTTGAGCGAAGGCTCCCATAGGGTGGCTACCTTCCTTCAAGGGAATGGTGTGCACAGTTAAACTGGGAGGAATACCCCTCAGCTCATTGTAACTCTCCAGGCAAAGATGTCACATAATTCTTGGATGAAGGACACATAGTCCTTTCTTTTTTCCAGACTGAGCATAGACTCTAATTTAATTGGTAATCGATCATCCAACATATCAAGGTCCAACTCAATCACATCTAGATCTCTTAATCTAACTTGAGCTTCTATTGGCTCATTTAAAGTCACTTAGTAGACATCCTCTATAGTGGACCCCTCTTTTGATTCGTCACTTGATGAAGTCTCACTAATAGATGGATCCTCTGATGCATCTAATTTTGACGAAGATAAAGGTACTCTCTTACTTTGAGGAGAATTAGGATATGCATCCATTATCACACATCAGGCACCTTTGTCAAAAACTAGACGACCAATGGGTATATCAACTTGATAGTTGGATTGCAAGATCCATGGCCTTCCTAATAATACTTGATAGCTTGGCCACCTTGCAAATGTGATAACGCTAACGTCCACAATGCTTTCCACATTAGCAAAACAATCACGTGAACTTTAGTAATGCAACCTTCAGGTTGTCTTAAATTGTCATCAACCATTCAAAGAATTGTGGAAGCATCATTTTGGATTTCCAGCTCTAATTTTTCCATCAATTCTGAGCTCATAATGTTGACGAAGGATCCTATATCCACAATGGCATATTCCACTAGTATGCTGTCAACATATACTACTACCCTTTGATAATGCTTTTGAGTGTGTTCAAACTAATCATTTTCCACCCAAGCTATTCTCAAGGACTCAATGATATACCCAGTGCAAAGAATCTTCTTGAACTATTTACATAATCCTGGAGATAACCTGATCAACTCCAAGAGATTCACATCAAGCTTTACCTCACAAAGAAAACTCGCTAGGTCAAACTCATGATAATTAGAAATGGTTCTCTTCTGTCGCTAGACGATTCTTTCTCTTGGTCATTGAATAAGATTTGGTGTCTCTTTCTTAGCTTTTACCTCTTCTTTGGCAGCTCCTTTTTAGGATCAAATTTTCCTAAACAACTTTTAGAGGACCGACTTCCACATCAAGGTTAAGGACTTGCATCCCCTATCATCCTCTTTGGGGTTCATCTCAATAGGTTTTTTATATTATCCATGTCACCTTCTTTACCCTCTTTTCCTCTTGTAATAGCTTGCAAATTGGAAGCCTCAATGGCATTAACACACACATCTTCGATAAAGCTGGCACCACTACCATTGGAAAGCTCCTTTATAGTAGCTTTTTCTCTTTGTAGTATTTGTTTTGGTGCTTCATCTCACTAAAGGTTGTTCCCTTGTGCTCAATAGTTTATTAGACCTAGATGCTTACTTCTTTGCTGAAGACAGCTTATCTTACTTTAGCAAGTACTAGCTAAATGACCTAACTTCCCACATATGTCACATTTGACATCAAGGTAGTTTCTTGAAAAGTGCTAACCATCACACCACTTACAACTGAATCTTGATGGACCACCCTCTTCAAGGCATCGACTTCCTATCAAGTTTTGTTGCTTCTTTAGGAAATTAACATCTACGCTATTTGTCTTTATTGTTTCATTATCATATTAGTATAATGCTTCATCATGTCAGTGACCACCAAGAACATTTGATGCGCCATACTCATAACTGTGATCATCTACTTGCCGTTCACTCAATCTAACCAGCTAATTAGGGATTAGTTCTCCTAATTAATTGGAATGACATCACGGTTTGTCATTTGTCTTTCGTTATTCACTGGAGCCATTTGGCTTTAGAAGGAGCTGGAAGCATAGGCACACTCTGCACTATGCTTCCTCTCCCATTCAAATTGGTCATGGGTGTTCCTTCACTTCCACCAGTCAATGCCAAATTATTTCTAAACCTTAGACTCGAATTCAAGTTTTCTCTAGAGGCATATACTGCTTATAATAGCGACTCTACCTCCTTTATTTGTGTAATAGCAATGTCAATGTCGGCAAGAGCAACAGTACTCAATTGCACTTGGATATTAAAATCCCACCCATGTAGAAAGTAATACAATTGAGGAGTAGGGGGATGGGAATATAGGTTTGCAATTTATGAAACACTTCTTTTAGTTTCTTGGCATAGACTTGAACATTCTCATGAGGTTCTTGACATGTTACGTTGAGAACACATAGCCAATACTGACCTCCTCTTTCAGGGGAAACTCTCTTTGGAAGGAAAAAATAGATTAATTGTATTTATGGTTCTTCCTTTCAAAGTCATATTAAAGAACATCATCAGATATCTCTCATCTTGGATTCGATAGTTGAACATTAACTTTTGGAACTCACTAATGTGGAGCTCCGTATCTTCCCTTGCTAACCCATTAAAAATGGGTAGAGAAAATCCTAGGTTGGCAAATTCGGCATCCCTACAAGGATTGCAATAGGTTGCACCCTGATGACGATCGGATTTACTAAGGGTCTTTGAGCTAGTGGAACTACTACCCCTCTCAAAGTGAGTAGACCAACTGGGAGAGGGGAAGTACTAGAGCTTCCTCCTCCTCCTAAAGAATTGTGCGTAGAACTAGGATTGCTAAGACCCCTTCCTTGTAGGGATATTTGGCTACTCCATTGAGGAGAATACCTCGTAATGATTTCAACCCACCATCTAGCCCTTTCAACTCTTTCTTACTTCTGAATCTTGGCTTGACAATATTTTAGATATTTTTCACTACCTTTTGGTATGCACTAAGCAATTGGTCCCTATTGACCAAGATTTAGACACCACCACTTATTAGCGGCTCCCGAAAAACACACCACCTATCGAGACCAAAAAATGGACCTGATACTAGCTCTAAGGCTCTAGCTGAGCCTCTATGCTCAACCAAAACACCCCATGGCCTTGTGATCAAGAGTGTCTAGAGACCTCACCATACTAATCTAACTTAAACACACATTTGTACTATTCATAGTCCAATGGATCCATTCCCAACCCTTCACAAGGAGCACCTAAACATAATGGTGCCTAGCATCTCATAGCACATATATAGGGAGCATCCCTTGGCTCATTGCCATGGCCCAGTATAACTCTCCTACACCTTAGGGATTGGCCTTGAGATACACTATTCAAACATATAGCACATGCGAAACACAGTCCTCTCTTTATAAAAATCGTTCTAGAGATGAAGTATAATCCTCACAGAATCAAATTCCCAAAGAAACAAACGTACTAAACATACAGCTTGGGACTTCTCACACTCTCAATGTGGGTCAACATTTAGGAAACTAAGTACTATGTTATCCAAGAGCTAATACTTGTTTGATACTATGTATATGGAATGTAATGCAAAGATGAATGCCCATGAGTGCACAAACAATTTATTTAATCAAATCATCAACGTGGATGTGCACAACCAATTCTTTTTATGATTTCATACTACTAGCGTACTTTTGCAACATTGCATAGGGACAACACTAAATATAATCATGCTACCAAACCATTTAACACTTAAATCAAACAAACCCTATATGTGAAATGCAACAAATAAATCAACTTTAAAACCATGATCAACACTCATAAATCCCCTCTCTCCCTACTGTTTAATGCTATGCTTATTATGATGGTAGGTGTAGAGAATGTTTTCTTCATTTTCTTGTTCAAAAAGCAATAAATCACACAATATAACATAGAGATGGTGCTAAGCTTAGTTTAAACCTCATGCCTTAGGCCCACCATACATCCACAAATACATTTATAATTTTTTGGCACATAAAAATTATTTTTCTCTATTTATTTATTAATAATTATTATCATTTTTTAATTTTCTAATTCAACTTAATTAGAATTACTAAGATTCACCACTATCTCTCATTTCATCCCATAAGAACATGTTTTCCCCACCTGAAACGAAAAAAATCCCTTATTTTTTCACTTAAATACCGCATTTTGGTCTTTAAATTATTAATAACAACCACATTTAACTACAGTTCTATGTATTATAGCTCACAACCCTCAAAGACATGTCAAACAAGATTTATACAAATTTTTATACCATATACACTTCATTTGGACCATAAAATATAAAAAATAAGCAAATTTTCTTCACAAAATGGACATATCGCTAAATTGTGTGTTTCGGATCACAAAATTTGTGGAGAGCCATTGGATCCACCATCAATCTCTACATAGTGTTGGACATCACT
The DNA here is from genome assembly GCF_053477565.2 of Lygodium microphyllum. Taxonomy (NCBI): domain Eukaryota; kingdom Viridiplantae; phylum Streptophyta; class Polypodiopsida; order Schizaeales; family Lygodiaceae; genus Lygodium; species Lygodium microphyllum. The sequence goes on from NC_141135.1 coordinate 33,242,119, forward strand.
TCTCAACATCCTTTCAAGTCTGGTGGATGCCAAAGAAGCATTCTTCATCTCATTCTTCTCTTTCTATTTCTCGCATGAATGGTCTCTTTGAGGAGAGAAATGGAGGAGAGAGGAAGACTAGATTTGGAACTCCTCAACCACACAACCATTCCTTGCATAAATATAAGCAATGGAGAGCAAAAATTTGGAGGGATTGGGTGGGTGTTTTCAGCCCCAAACTCAACTTCTCCATCGAATTGTCACCATGGCGCCCTTTCCCTAATCATGCCATCAAAAAATCCCCCCCCCCCCCCCCCCCCATAATCATCAAATTTTGGGGCCAAGGGTCCCCAAAGGCCCAAAGGTTCAAAGGCCATGTCTTTTCAAATCTTGCACTTATTTTAATCGCCCAAAGTACCAGCCCTCCTGTTCCTCCTGCATCTAGTACCCGATTCCACGTCGTCGTCTGAAAAATTCTACATGTCCGTCCTGAAGTCCTGAACTACGGCAAACTTTTCATGTTTCAATCCAACACTTGGAAAATTTATGAAAAATTTGCAACTATTGTGAAGGTCCATCTTTTGAAGTAATTTGAATTTCTATCTTCCATGGCCACCTAAAAATTGTCGCATCCTTTGCCGCCCGAGAACTTGTCTTGCTTAAATCCGGCACCTCAAAAAATTATGAAAAATCCACAACCACTGTGAAGGTCCATCTTTTGAAGTAATTTTTGGATTCTCGTCTTCCACAGCCACTTAAAATTTCGAATCCGCATTGTCCGCTTTCAATGGGCTTCCATTTTTGCTATTTTGGCACATCTTTAGCTCTTTTTCTAGCTTAAAATCCCACCCTTAGCAGCTGAAAGACATGAAATCAAAAGAGATTATGGATGGCTTGCCTAAGTTTAGAGTTGATGGGATGCACAAAGTATGTAAAGCATGTCAACTTGGAAAGCAAGCAAGGCATGTGTTTCCATATGAAAAGCATGTGTGCAAGAAGCCACTTGAATTGATACATTCTTATGTTTACTTTATGTATGAGAAAAGTGAGGTGTTCACTCACTTTAAAAGCTTTGAGGCTTTGGTTGAGTAGGAGAAAGGGCTCATATGAGGCACTATACATGTAGATATACTCCACAACAAAATGGAGTTGCTGAGAAAAAAAATAGGAATATTGTAGAGGTGGCTCGTGCATTGATATAAAAAAGAAAATTGCCTTTCATTACTATTGGACTGAAGCAATTGCTATTGATGTACACATTATGAACAGGACACCCAATGTTGATATACATGGTATGACACCCAAATATAAGTTTATAGGTAAAAATACAAATTTGTATTGCTTATGTGCATATTCATGATGAGTTGTATAGTAAATTGAATCCTAAAGCAAAAAAGGTGTACTTTTTGTTGAGATATTTGCAATCACGCCTATTTTAGTCCCTTTGTATAGGATAGCTAGGCTAGGAAGATGCAGTCCATTCTATGAAGAGAGACAAAATCCCATATGCATAGTGGATGTTAAGTGCTACCAAAGAACTCTATATAATGATGTACTTGAACTATCACTTTCACATGATGATAATGCAATAGTACTTGTCTCTTCTGTCAATTGTCTGTGTCATTGTTGTCCATACACAAGATTGTGTTTATGAGTTCAAGTCTCAATCTTGAAACCTAATTCACTTGTGTAACAGTTGTCTACATTGTCATGTCAACATGAGTTGTGTCTTTACCTTCCATCCTCCATAGCTTCCGCCTTTTCCATGCTCTAGATCTCGCAACTTTAACATGGCATTAGAGCCCAGTTGGGCATGGCATAACTCACTTCTCTACTCTCTCAGTCCCTCTTAACCTCAGGTCAGCTCAAGTTCAGCTCATGGTTCCATTTCTCACCTCCATCTCTACTTGACCTTCCTTGGTAGCCATAGCCAGCAACACCTTGTCAACTTGAAGCTCCTGGATCTCTCTCCACATGTCATATCTGAACCTGCTCTCTTCTGGATGAAAGGTGAGAAGGATCGAAGCTTGCACGCGAGCTATGGCGGGAGAGCAAGAGCAAGAAAGAGAGAGACAAGAAATGGGAACTCCAACAGTCACAATGTGTGACCGGGCCTTCCTTTATTCAAACTGTCACTAAAAGAATAAAGAATAAAGTGACGTGACAGGCGCCCGCCACCTGCAGTGTGCAGTGGCGGGTACTGTCAGTGTAGTAATACACGGGGCGGCACGGCGGAGGCGCCTTTACCCCCAACAACCTCCCACTTAAAGGCGAATCTGCCCTAGTGAGAGAGAAAAGAAAAAGAAAAGACAGTACAAATGTACATAGGTGAGGAAAGGTGACATCTCATCCAACGCCCATCAACCTCCTGAGGAAGGCAAAGCGCTCAGTAGTGAGGCTCTTCGTGAGCAAATCTGCAGGATTCTCATCAGTGGAGATCTTGACAAGGTCAACAGACCTGTCCTCCACGACACCACGTATGAAGTGATACCTCACCTCAATGTGTTTCGTCTTCGTATGGAAGACCGGATTCTTAGCCAACTGAATGGCACTCATAGAATCCGAATGCAGTGTAGGTGTAGCATCAATCCCAAGGTCAGCAACTAGACGACCTAACCATATGGCCTCCTTGCAAGCCTCAGTGGCTGCAACATACTCGGCCTCAGTGGTAGACAAAGCCGTACACTTCTGAACCCTGGACATCCAAGAGATAGCCCCTCCAGCATAGGTGAATACATAGCCAGAAGTGGACTTCCTACTATCTGCATGTCCTGCATAATCGGAGTCAGTGTACCCCACGACCCCTGTATCCTGGCTGCCATAGCAAATACACATATCTCCTGTGCCCTTCAGGTACCTCATGATACCCTTCACGGCATCCCAATGTCTGCTGCCAGGTGTAGCCATATAGCGTGCCACAACACCAACTGCATGTGCAATATCTGGACGAGTGGCTATCATGGCATACATCAAACTGCCCACGGCTGATGCATAAGGGATCTTGGCCATCTCGGCCCTCTGCTCATCTGTCTGCGGACAATCGGCCTGTGATACCTTCACATAAGAAGGTAATGGATAGCCAATAGGCTTTACGTCCTGCATGCGGAAGCGCTCAAAGACTTTATGAATGTAATCCCGCTGTGAGAGATACAAAAGTCCCTGATGCCTATCGCGCTTAATGCGCATCCCAAGTATATGTGAGGCCTGTCCCAAATCCTTCATCTCAAAGCTCTTCTTCAGCTGAGATTTAAGAGCATCTAGCTCATCATGAGCTTTCCCTACTATCAACATATCATCAACATAGAGTACCAAGATAAGCAAACTGCCATCACGGGCTTTCTTCGTGTAAAGACACGGATCCATAGCACTCTTGCTGTAGCCCTGTGACTGCATAAAGGCATCAAACTTATGATACCATTCCCTAGGTGCCTGTTTCAAGCCATACAAGCTCTTCTTCAACTTGCACACTAGGTGCTCCCTGCCAGGTTCTGCAAAGCCCTTAGGCTGATCCATATAGATCTCATCATGCAAGTCCCCATGTAGAAAAGCCGTCTTGACATCCATCTGATATAGATCTAAGTCAAGTTGTGCAACCAAAGCCAAGACTAAGCGCAGGGTGGTCATCTTAACCACAGGAGAGAAGACCTCATCAAAGTCCACACCATGTTCCTGCTTAAAACCCTTTGCTACCAATCTAGCCTTGTATGCCGGCTTGGGGTGTCCAGGGGTACTTTTCAGCTTGTACACCCACTTGCATGGCAAAGCCTTCTTGCCCTTAGGCAAGGCAACCAAATCCCAAGTCTCATTCTTATGCAGGGAGTCTATCTCAGACTGCATAGCCCTCTCCCAGGAGTGACTGTCACCCCTGTGCATAGCCTCATCATAAGTGAAAGGCTCTCCTGCATCTGTAACCAAAACATAATGCATAGAGGGCTGAAATCTGTCAGGTGGACGTCTGTCTCTAGCAGACCGTCTCACCGCAGGCTCTGCTGCCTCTCTAACTGCCTGTCCAACATCCTGGCCATGTGAAGGAACTGCTGCAGGCTGTACTACTGGCTGTGCTGGAGCTCTAGGCTCCTCCTGAAAGATCACTCTGCGGATCTCAACCACCTTCTCAGGCTGCCTGTGCATCTTGTCTTCATGGAAGACAACATCATGGCTGCGTACTATTTTCCGCGCCTGCGGATCCCATAGGCGATATCCCATCTCTCCTGACTCACCATAGCCAAGGAATATGCATTTAATGCTCTTTGGATCCAATTTACTCCTCTTGTCCTTGGGCACATGGCAGAATGCCTCACATCCAAAGACACGGAGATGCGCATAAGAGGGTGGCTTACCAGCCCAAACTTCCTCTGCAACCTGGAAATCCAATCCACTGGAAGGCGATCGGTTTATGACATGCACTGACGTACTAACTGCCTCAGCCCAAAAACTCGGGGGTAGGCCTGCATGGCTAAGCATAGAGCGCACACGCTCCTGAATAGTCCTGTTCATGCGCTCAGCCAAACCATTCTGGGGTGGGGTGTAAGGGGCGGTCAACTGACGCTTAATACCCCTGTCATCACAAAACTGCTCAAAAGCATGCGAGACATATTCTCCCCCATTATCTGTCCTAAGGCATTTCAGCCTATACCCAGTCTGGTTCTCAACAAGAGCAAGCCATCTCTGAAAAACTGCCAAGACATCGGACTTCTGCTTTATGGGATAAGCCCACACTTTCCTAGAAAAATCATCAATGAAGGTAACGAAGTACTTCGCGCCACCCATAGACATGCAAGGCATAGGCCCACAAACATCGGAATGCACCAATGCCAAGGGCTCACTCATGCGTGGCCTACCCAATTTCTTATGCGTAGACCTATTCTGCTTACCATAAAGACAATGATCACACGAGTCAAAACATGCATAATCCAAAGGCGGAAGATACTGCAAACCAGATAACATTTTCATTCCTTTCAAAGACATATGCCCCAAACGGGCATGCCAAAGTGATACATGTGGGATAGAGCCCACTGCCAAAACATGGTCTACAGAAGACCCAGATACAACAAGAGGATAGAGGCTGCCAGCCTTGGCGCCTCTAGCAAGCACAAGTCTGCCTTTGGTAATCTTCCAGGCAGAATCCCCAAAACAGACATGAAATCCTGCATCATCCAATTGTCCTGCAGACATAAGACTGCGCGTAAGCGCAGGTACATGACGTACATCCCTAAGCAAAAATGAACTGCCAGTGGAAAACTGCAACTGAATATCACCCATGCCCACAATGTCAAGAGACCTGTCATCTCCAAGTCTGACTGATCCAGATACAGTACGGTAAGAGTGAAACCACTCACGGTAAGGCGTCACATGGAAGGACGCACCTGAATCCAATAACCAGCACTGTGCATACATACTAGGTGTCTCAGTCAAGTGTGAAGCATCAGAAGAACTAGCTGCAAGTATAAACTCATCACCACCATCGGACTCCTCAGTCTGCGTGACATTAATTTCCTCAATCTTGACGTTGGACTTCGCAGGTACTATGCTACGATCAGAGGACTTCTCCTGCACTTTATCTTTCCCCTTATCCTTGCGCTTCTCATTGCGCAACTCATGACACTGTGGTCTAATATGGCCCTTTTTCCCACAATGATGACAAGTGACATTTGCATTGCGTCCACGCGACTTACTACGCGACTTGCCACCACGAGATTTAGACCGACCCTTCTGCGAGTCACGGCCTTGGCCATTACCACGGTCATACCTGTCATTCCTGCCTCTAACTGTCAAAGCATGACTACCACGAGAGGCATCCAAGTTTTTGCGATTCACCTCTTCCTGAAGAAGAGCACTCTCAACATCTGCCAATTTTAGAGTAGCACTAGAGGCACAAAGAGCAGTGCGGAATACATCCCATGACTCATTCAGAGTTCCAAGCAAGAAAAGAGGAGTTACTTCCTCTCCAAAGGTGATATCCTGCGAAGTCAGGTTCTTCAGTATAGCATGGAACTGGCTCAAGTGAGCAGACATAGTCGCATTATCCTTCATGCGCAGATCCATAAGTTGCTTCAACCAGTACATCTGACTCGCCGGATTTTTCTTATCATAAAGATTCTTGATCTTATTCCATAGATCCCATGCACTCTGTGCTTCCTCAAATACATTATAATGTACCTGTTCAGTGAGAGACAATACAATCGTGGACTTGCATAGCTCATCAAGTTCAAGCCAGTCGTCAATGTCCATAGTTTCAGGCTGCTCCCCACTCAACCGAAGTGGCTTAATCTGAGATTTCTGCACCAAAACCTGCCATATTTGACTCTTCCAGTAAGAGTAGTTGGTACCATCCAACTTTGTAATGTTAAAGATGGCACTATCATGCGAAGATGACGCCATTATGCAGGCTGGAAATGCCCAAATAGTCCAAAACTGCTTGCTGTTTTACTGCAGAAACTGCCCAAAAATGACCAAAACGGGGTCCAAAGGGTGTGCAAAGTGTGCCAAAAGTTGCTGCCCACTTAGTACTAGGTGCGGTACACCAAATCAGGATATTTCAGCATGAAAAGTACACCTCAGTCCACCAATAACTGCTTGCTGTAATAAATTGCAGGTATGCAGTCTAGAGAGCAAACTGTCCCAAAATAGGATCCAATGTCAAGCAAACAATGCTAGGTCCAAAGCCGGCATGAAACGGACATAAGCAAGGCCAATGACAGTGAAAAGAACATGAGCTCAACACCAAGCATGTCAAAATAACATCTGCCAGTGAAAGGCACACCCCCAGACACTCTAGGCAAAGTGTTCCTGTAACTGCCAAAACCTGACACAAATAGGTATCTGCTCAAAGAGAAAGATCCAAATATGAGACTCAGCTCATAAGCATCCTGTGAACCAAGAGTACATCAATGCATATCCATAAAGATCGGAGTATGATCCCAAAGTCTCAATGTGTATGTAGCTGCTCAAGACATAAACTGCTTCAAATACATGTAAGTGCTCCAATAGCATGCAACTGTCAAAGGTCAAGAAAGCATGTAAAATGCTCCCACTGGCACAAAAGGCGTACAAAGCGAGCTCAGAAGCTCAAACAACCCAAGAGAAAGCACCAATGATAAGTGACCCTGTCAATGCATCAAGCGCATCCGAGAGAGCATGACATACATGAAGCACCGGTCGTATTAACCATGAAGCAATACATAAGCCCAAATAAGCTCTCGGTCAACTCAATGACATCCAAATAGCAACCAAGATCAGTGATCAAGTAAGCCGGGAATGCTCAAATACATCCAAATCCAAGCTCCAAATGTCGGTATGGCATATACGAACCAAATAGCATATGTCACGAACCAAAGCATGTAATGCAAAAGCCTAACTGTCAAGCAGAGACATGAGGCATAGGCGGTCCACGAGCATGCCGAGTCGGTCCAAATGCCAGTGAAGACGGAGCTAATGCGAAGCTCAAAAGCATCCCATAATCTCATACATATGCTCCAAGTCGTCCCCAAATGTCAGAGATATCATGCCAAAGCTCAAAGCATACATCCGGTATCGGTAGGTAAGTGCCAAAGCATGTAAAGTACCTTCAGCCCACTGTTATTCCAGCATGTATTTACTGTTCTAAATAGTAGATTTCAGCCCCAAATTCAAGCCAAAATCATGGTCAAACCAAATGCATACATCCCCAATACATCCGGGTAGGAAGTAGACCGCATACGGGCATCAAACAAGGTAACCGGAGTAGAGTATAAGCATTAAATGCCAATGCCAAGTGTGGCTGCCCTGTTTCCAGCACTGTATAACAGTAAATAACAGTCCCAAATCAGCCAATATTTCAAGCCAAAATCATGGCATAATCATGTGCATACATTCCCAAGGCACTAAGCATCATGTAGACCGCATACGGGCATCAAATAGCACAACCGGAATGGAGTATAAGCAACAAATGCTAATGCCAATGGTGCTGCCCTGTTTTCAGCCTGTTATGACAGTTTATGACAGTCCCAAATCTGAAGAAATCAGCCCCGAAAGATCAAGACCAATACCCAAAGCTTGAATGACATCAAACATGAAGTCTATAGCCCTCTTGATCAAGGTAGAGAGCAAGAAGCAATGGCCAAGTGTGGAGCTGAAGTAGATGAGTGCTCACAGCCTGGAAAAAATGATGCAATCTGCCCTGTTGGTGCTGAACTTGCTGTTGCTCCACATGGGCTGAAAAGGGGGTAATGGGGGGCTCAATGATGGCCCAAGGTAGGCACATACCAAGCCATGAAGGCCCAATGCAAAGGGGAGGGAAGATATGAGCTATGGAGCTCAAGAAGAGTGGCTGCCCTTTGTTCCTGCCCTGTTTCAATCTGAGAATACACTCAAATGCCTGCAAATGCTGAAGCAATACCTCAAGGGCAAGGCCCTGATGAAGCTCAAGAAGGCCAGGATGGAGCTCGGGAAGCCGGGGAGAGTCGGGAGCTCAAGAGGTCGGCTATGGCTGCCGGGATGGAGACCCAATGCGTGAAGCGAGTCGATGCGAAGGTCGGGAAGCACCGAGTCGAGCTCGAGCAAGAGAATGCCAAGCTCTGATACCAGTTGAAAGGTGAGAAGGATCGAAGCTTGCACGCGAGCTATGGCGGGAGAGTAAGAGCAAGAAAGAGAGAGACAAGAAATGGGAACTCCAACAGTCACAATGTGTGACCGGGCCTTCCTTTATTCAAACTGTCACTAAAAGAATAAAGAATAAAGTGACGTGACAGGCGCCCGCCACCTGCAGTGTGCAGTGGCGGGTACTGTCAGTGTAGTAATACACGGGGCGGCACGGCGGAGGTGCCTTTACCCCCAACACTGGACATTTGTTCCTTGACTCCCAAGGCTTCTCTGTATCACTTAAGAGCCTGACATTGGCCACTCCATAGCTCAGCATTGTGAATTTACATAGTTGCTGCCTTGTGTGTCTACCATAGCTAGATAGACCCTGCCAACTTTGAGAAGTTGGATCTTGCAATAGAGGGCATAACTCTCCCTGTTGTCTTCTACAAACTTGTTCCCCAACTTCAGGCCAATCATCATGGCACAACACAACTCAACATTGGCCACTGTATGCAATGGCATTGCTGAAATTTGTCGCTGCTGCTGTCAAGGCTACGCCTGCTGACGTTCGAGCTACTGCCGCCATCGCTACAGGCCGCGATTTGGACGAGGATCATAGGTCTTTGATAGGTCTTGAAAAGAGCTACATTTCCATTAAATTTTTTTTGAAAATGATCAACCATAGCTCCTGCAATCAGCAAAAAACCAGGCCCCTATCATGAAACCCTAAAATCCACAATGGCCAATTTTCCACTCAAGCTCAAAAATCTCATTATTTTCTCTCTCCTGCCATTTGGAGCAACACACTGCTACTCTGATCTATTGTCCCAGCATCAAATCGAGGGGAAGAACCTAGAAAGATTGAAGAAGGATCGAGACCCCGAACAAAGAAGATTCAAGCTCAACATCAACACAAACATAGTCTCCACATGGTGTATTTTCACATTGTCATTACTTGTGTCTCTTGGCACATTGTAATCTACTCTTCCACTGATAAATCTCAAAATTTTGAAGTTGATTTGCTATTGTTCCCGTAATTCTAACATGGGCAAAGTCTCTCCAACTACTCGGTTCAAAGGAGTCGGGTTTCACACCTAGCAAACCCGCATCAAACTCATCCTAATGAAGAAGCGCCTCTGGGCCATTACCACTGGAAAAGAAAAGAAGTCTCGTGATGCGGATCTTGTTGTAACTTGGTAAAAGAATGATGATAAGGCCTATGCCATTATCAAGCTGGAGCTAGACGACAGGTATATCCACCATGTGGATAACTATGAGACCTCACAGGATACATGGAAGAGACTTGACACCTTGTTCGGTGCACAGTCTAAATCATCAAAGTATGGTCTCCTAATTGAGTTTTTTAGGCTTGAAATGAAGTCCAGCACATCACTTGCCACACATGTAAACTACATGAAAGGACTTCTAACCCAACTTGCAGGAATCAACATTAAAATGGAAGAAGATGTTTGCATCGGTGTTCTACATAAGAGTTTGCCTCCTGAATATAATAATGTATCAACAACTTTAATCAACATGCCAAATCTTAAACTTGTTGATATCGAGGCATCACTGTTAGAAGAGGAAAAGAAGCTAAAAACTAAGGAATAACCAAGTACCTCTAAAGATGAGCATGCATTATATGTTGGCAACAGGTACAAAGGCAAGAAGGATCAACTCTTTTCTGACTTCTACAAAAGGACCGGACACATTGAGAAGTTCTGCCACGCAAGAAAGAGGTCCCAAAAGGCCTATCTAGTTGCAGTCTAAGAAGAAGAAGAAAATGGAGCAAAGGAAGAAGAAGAAGACCACCAGGAGAAGGACAAACATCATCAGTCCTTCTATTCAGATAGACTTTTTTAGTTTTGTGTTTCCTAGACCTAATGTCTCTAACATAAACTTCTAAAACTCCTCAATTATCCTTGTACTACATCCTTTGTACACTTTGTAAGGCCCCTACTACAACCTTTGGATGTCCATCATGTTTGTGGTACCCACACTTAGCCTTTTCTGCAACGGCCTCTAGTGTTTTTCCATGTTTATGGTGTGCCCACACTTTGTAGGTGTTGCTTTCACTAAAGCCTCTACACACTTTGTACTTTTGGTTGTGATTGAGGAGGGGTGTTGAGATATTTGCAATCACACCTACTTTAGTCCCTTTGTATAGGACAACTAGGCTAGGAAGATGCAGTCCATTCTATGAAGAGAGACAAAATCCCATATGCATAGTGGATGTTAAGTGCTACCAAAGAACTCTATATAATGATGTACTTGAACTATCACTTTCACATGATGATAATGCAATAGTACTTGTCTCTTCTGTCAAGTGTCTGTGTCATTGTTGTCCATACACAAGATTGTGTTTATGAGTTCAAGTCTCAATCTTGAAACCTAATTCACTTGTGTAACAGTTGTCTACATTGTCATGTCAACATGAGTTGTGTCTTTATCTTCCATCCTCCATAGCTTCCGCCTTTGCCATGCTCTAGATCTCACATCTTTAACACTTGTTGGATATTCTCTTGAGTCAAAGGGTTATAAATGTTATAACCCTGCTACACATGAGCTGAGAGTTAGCAGGATGTTATTTTTTATGAGATGAGTAGCTGGTATAGTAATGTGTAGAATACAATTGGGGTTGATGACCATAAGAGTGTGGTTGTGCAGGAAATAAGTTAGCAGTCACACAAACATTGAGTGGATCACAAGAGTTTCCTATTCATTATTCTATTGAAGACCTTGGAGTGGCAAATTGAGATCATAGGTTACAACACCAAGTACCTCACAAATGTCAAGAAATTGTAAAGAGAAACTTGAGGAATCACCTATTGTGATAGATGTATCATTAGGTTTCTCTCATATTGATGTTGATTTAGATTGTTCTAATGAGTAGAGCTTGGATGAGGAGTTTAGGATTTCATCTTTTAAAACACCTACTGTGCAAAAGGCACAAGAGGATGCTATAGCACCTAGTAGTGATCCAAGTCCACACAAGTCAAGTAGAGTAAGAAAGCCAATGTAGCGATTGACATATAATAGCTATGCAGCTTATCACTATGCATATATGGCTAAGGTTGTGCAATATGTGGAACCCACTTGTTTTGGGGATGGAGTGAGTAATGAGTATTGGGATCATGCTACAAATGAATAAATAGTTACACTTATGGATAATGACACATGGGAGTTAGTGCCCTTACTTAGAGGCAAGAAAGCTATTGGCTAAAAATGGGTTTACAAGGTAAGCATAGATTAGATGGATCTATTAAGTACCATAAAACACGGTTGGTTGCCAAACTGTATGCACAAAATCATGGTATTGATTATGAGGAGACCTTTACTCCAATGGCTAAAATGGCCACTATAAGGGTTGTCATAGTAGTGGCTTCATCAAATGGATATTAAGAATTAGAAGATCAAATGATCATGAAACACCAATGACATCACCTCATGAGCAAAACCACACTACTAAAAATCAACCTAGTCACAAGCATTAGGAGCAAAACATAGAATGGAATGAGTAGGAAGAGCCAAGTTTAAGCTTGTTACCCACCTTAACCTCAACCCTAGTGATCCGACCTCTATGACTATTACTAAAGTAGAGCCCTACCCTTTGGGAAGATCGAAAGTAGTATGTGGAATATACTTTATCCCATGAAACCTCAAAAAATCACTAAATTGAATAGAGAGATATTCTTCCCCTCCATCTGACCTCAAGTAAACTTTCAAGCCTATTTTTGTTTCAATAATGGCCTTAAAAGTTTTGAAGTACTCAAACACTTGACTCATTTCCCTCATGAAAATATACCCAAAGTTTTTTAGAGCAATAATCAATTAATGTAATAAAATAATCACTCCCACCCAACATATGTATTCTGGATAGACCCCCAAACATCTATATACACAAGATTAAGTATGTCCTTTCTTACATCTCTATCATCCGAAAATGGTTGCCTTATATGCTTCCCAAACTGACATGCTTCACAAACTTTATGTAATTTTGTAACTCTAAATGTAAGCAAACCAACCCTTTGAACTACATTCATTTTAGCCTTTATAGATTTGCATGTCCAATATATTTGTGCCATATTTCAATCTTTGTTACACACCTTTGCCTTTAGCATACATAGTATGAATTCCAGCATTGAAAATAAACATGCATCCAACTCTCCTTTCTTTTGAAATCAAGTTGCACTTATTATTAAAGTCCTTAACAAAACATCCTTTTGTATTAAATCTAAGCCACAGTTCTTGCTCTATCATTTGACCAACAAACATCAAATTCTTTATGATGGATGATACATCTAAAACATATGACAAACACTTTATTTGATGATCATGCAAGGACAAAGAAACTTTTTCAATATATGAAATTGAATTACATGAATCATCACCCATCTCTACATGACTTAGATTTTGTAAATCTTGCATCTCTTAAAACCATTCAACATGGTTGATCATATTATTGGATGCACCTCAAACAATATACCCTACATAATCACATGTTCCTTTTCTTATAACAACATTCATCATATGTTGTATGTCAAAAATAAATGCTCATTTTTATCATCATTTTGTCTTGTATAGTTTTCTTGCTGCAATTAGTCACTGTGAATGTCATTCTTATTATCAACATAGTGGGTTGCAATATGACTTATTCTTGCACAATAATGATAGATAATACTAGAATTGCTAGAATATCTATTATTTTGTCCATCTCTTCCTCTAGAGCTCCCCATACCTCTAGAATTACCATGGCCTCCTAAAATTTTCATGTCACCAAACTATTGATTTAACTTGTTTTTCTAGTTGACACTACCCATACCATGACCTATTGAAGAAGATTTACTATGTCCCTTTCTTGAACTTGAGTCAAATGCTTACACATGTTCACAACTTCTTTTAGACTATTCACCTTACATGTTGATCTTTTTAATGAATCATCGGAAAGACCAACTCATCAAATCTAGGAATGGATCCCATAAATATACAAAAGTAACAAAACATTTCTAGGCCTTCTCATTATTAAGACCATCCAAAGTAGAAAAAAACCAAATTTTCATCGTAAGATATTGCATCAATATATCTATTGAGGCATTTGCAATACTTCTCACCTTTAAATCATACCCATTTACAGATATCTTCCCTTTCTTCAAGATATTCACAACTCTTGCTTGAGTTGAATCTTTCATGCCTTGGTATTTTTTGAAAACATATTCTCAAAGATTGTCCAAGTTATATCCGAATTTTCTACATTTTATATATACCTCATCATAGTATTATCAATGACTGTAGACAACCAAAACATTACCTTTTTGTCTTTTTCATTCTATTCTTTCCACACCTTTAATTCTTCTATATCACATGATCACATAGCTCTAATTCATTTTCTTCATGGGAAACAAACTCATAGAGGCCTTTTCCAATAAGGAAGTTCATCACAAAGAACTTCCATGATGGATGGTAGTTATTCTTATCTATTTTCTCAATAATTGGATTTTCACTATTCTTAGCCATTATGATACAACTGAATACCAAACAGTAAGAAAAATTCTATGACCCTTCATAAGTTATGCATACTAATGAATCGAGCAGTCCTTTTCACTTAATTGCTTGGTAATATATAAAATTTGGAACTTGTTTGCAGATAAACCTTTCTTCTTGAAAAAAACCTTAGAACTTATATATTTAAAATCTATAATGTGTATACCTAAGAATAGCCACCACAGTCAAAATTAGAGTTTCCTGAAACTATTGTCTGCCATTTGCAAAGCTTAAATGGGGCCTAAAATGATCTCAAATGGAAAAAATCCTAATGAGTAAGCCTTAAAGGGCTTAGCAGCAAAATATACACCATTCTTCTTGCATACCAAATCTCACAAAAATCTTATATTTTTGCTCCACCCTACTTTTGCTACCTCCACAGGCACTATCCACCAAGAGGAGTGAAAGAATGAGAGAGCTTCTTATAGATTGCTTAGTTGTTCGAATCCTTTCTCCTTTTCCTTTACTTTAGCCTTCAAAACTAGCCTCTCTCAATGGTGCCACTCTAATGCCATATCATGAATCACATATATGTTACACATTTTCATACAATATACAATTATGAGTTGTGTGGCATGCTTCACACAAAAAGTTATAGAAGGTACCCCATATAACTATAGGAATACACATTGAAACATGTGATAATAATGGGAAAATGTATTTATGGGAATCCTATGAAACATTTATTATACTCTCTCAATGTGTGGCAAATTGTCTTGTAAAGATTTCACATCATCTAAATAAAAATATAAACCCTAATTTTGGGTTTTCAAAACAAATGCCAATCGGTGAATACCACCCACTAAAATCATCCATGATCATCTTACATGCCTAAATTAATTGATCTCGTTGTAAGAGTCAAGGCAACTTGTAAAAAGATGTAATTAACAAATAATGATACTAATGTGCAAACATTAGAAATTTCCCTTTGAGTTTAATAATATGATATCTTTGATGCTTCATGATGTGAATTTTAGACTATTCCTAGCAAGTGAAGTCTTGGTTGTTGAAAAAGAAGACTAGCACAACTACAATCTTGTTGAGAAAAGAAGACAAGACAAATGTATGTAAAAGATACATTGCATTCATATGAGCAAGATAGCGTATTCAATTTGAATATTCAAGGGTCTATCATGTTTGATCATGTAAAAGAAAAGTACACAAGAACACAAAAAGTCAAGAACTATGATTGTGAGAGAGGAGATCTAACCAACTAGTGAACACATCAAGCTAGAATGTAGGCAAAGCAACATTTGGATCTTTAGGTTAACTATATGGAGGAAGGTTATAAGTAACTAGTGAACACATTAAGCTAGAATGTAGGAAAAGCAACATTTGCATCTTTAGGTTAACTACATAGAGGAAGGTTATAATAAGTAACTAATGCTTTTAACTATATTGAGGAAGGGTATAAGTGGCCTTTAAGTAGTGACATAATTATGCACTTTGAACATAAAAGGACTAGTGTTCTTAGCAAACCTCTTATCCATCCTTTAAATATTTCAAATCATTCTAACATAAAATTTGGGATTGCCATAATGATTTATCTAAGTTACTAAGGCTTATGACTAAATTTCCCAACTTTTAGTCATAAAAAATTGTTCCATGTGGAATAGAAACTAAGATATTTTTGCCAAAAACTTGGATTAGAAACTGTGTCATGGTAACACTAGAAAGAATCATATTTTTATTCCAAACAAATGAAATCACTGAACTCTTTTAAATTCAAATGTAAAGTTAGTAATTCAATTGAGGTTATAGAGAAACCAACTTAGCATATAGTAAACTATGGGTTTCACTTCAACTCCAAAAGCAATGTGAGTAATTCAATTGAGGTTGTAAGCAAACCACCTTAGCAACTCAAAAACAAGGGGTTTCAAACCACCTACTACTATGAACATAAAGTAACCATTTAGCAATTGTTGTGTGCTCCTCTTATTTATCATGCATGACAAGCAACTCAAAAACTAGGGGTTTCAAACCATCTACTATTATGAACATAGAGTAACTAACCATTCAACAATTGTTGTGTGTTCCTCTTATTTATCATGCATGAAAAGCAACTCAAAAACTAGGGGTTTCAAACCATCCACTATTATGAACATAGAGTAACCATTCAACAATTGTTGTGTGTTCCTCTTATTTATCATGCATGGCAAGCTAACAACTCATTAATGGTGTCCCTGTCACTACTAGCTCAATATCTTTATGCGTAGTTGCAAAAGAAGATTGGAAACAAACATTAAAGTGGGTGGGGAGTTGAGGGTTAGTTTTTAGACAGAAAAAAGGGAAAGGTAGTTGTGGCTAGTTCATCAAATAAATCTCTTAAGAACTTAATGAATCTTAGTTGGATAAGTGCAATAGATATATCACATAGGTAAAAGTATCCTTGAGGGCTAAGAATTTCTCACTAGCACAACACACCATCTCTCTTTATAAATTGATAAATTTTTTTCCAAATGTTAAATATCATCCCTTATATAAGTACATTTTTGTAAATTTCATAGATAAGGAACCCCTTAATTTAAATTCATATAATAGGCACATATGTTATTGAATAACCACTTAAGGGTTAGCTTATGCATAAGCAATTTTAAGTGAGGTACTCACTATCATCTACATGAAAGATGGGGGTGTTGGGTTTCACTTTAACCTATAAATGATTGAAAAAGAGCTAGCTTCATGTATAAATCTAATCTCTGAGTACAAGTTCAAAGTCTTATCACAACGCAATTAACAATAGGTATGTATTGATCATGGTGTAATCATATTATCATGTTCGGGTACTTACTTGAGGTTCATTGTGCCAAAAACATTGTTGATTATTAGATCTCTTGTGATTCAAAAATAAGGGACAATAAGGCATTCTGTGAATATGTTGTGCACAAAGCTACATAAGTACAATAAAGTATGTATGGATGATAGTAGATAGGTGGCAAAAGTCTCTTTGAAATCTACAAAGACTAGAACCATTCCCTCCCTTGTTCATCAAAGTGCATGTTGTCCTAATATATGCACTTCAAATCTAAGTAGTAGCTCACAAGCTTGATCTTCTCCTCTTACTTGAAAGTGACAAAGTATGTTTGATATCAATGTTTCTTGCTTTGATATGGCATTGTTACAAATCAAAAATCATGAATGATTAGATTATTTAGTAGAAATAAAATAGATTTCTCATTAGAGTGTGCAAATTGGTTGCATGAGTGCCGTGCAATAATTCTCTCCAAAATCTATAATGATAGGGGTTTGCCTTCACCAAAGTAGATGTTGTTTCTAATACATAGGATTCAAGTCTTCTAGTTGGATGTGATAAGGCATCCCTTTGGAAAGTTAGAGAATGCCATCTCATTACATATGAAAATATGTGACATATAATTTTTGTAAACATATTTGTGTTTATAGCAATGTATGGATTGATAGAAATACTCAACTCTTTAATAGATTCTTAGATAATTCTATGATGTGGAGTGCCTAGAATCTGCATATGCATGTCTAGGTTATATACATATAATGCAAACATGGCACACACATAGATATACTAACACATCTACACACAAAGCCACTTCTAGTCACATGATTAGGCATGAGCTAGTACCTTCCTCACACACATTTCTAAGAACATCACTCTCCCATTTTTTATAATGTGTGGTATGTATTACTCAAAAAGGGTAAAAGATTACAATGTCCCTTGGATGCATCAAAGTAGTACGTCATGGTACTTGGCTTCCTATAGAATTACTAAAATATCCAATGGTTAGGTCTAAGGGGTCCTAAAAAAATAAGTAATTCATGTCTTAGTTGCCCCTCGAGGTTGCCCCAAGTAGCAATCCAACCTAGCTTGGCTCCTTGTACTAAATATAAGGTCATTCCCCTTGCACCACATGAACTAGGCGACTCCACAAATCACATTGACCATCCTCTAGCCATTGTCATTCAAATTAGATTGGTCGGCAAAAAAACCATTGATATCCCAAAAGTATTGTGAAGGTGAGTGCTCATGAGCCACATTTTGGTTGCCTTCCAAATAGGCAATACATGGATGTAGTCCTAGAACAAATGCTTTTCCATCTCCTCTACACCACAGAAAGAACAGAGAGGGGAGACTCGAATTCTTTTTGTCAGTGTAGTGTGGAGAGGAAGTTGATTATCCTCCATCAAAATGTATCTAGCTTGAACGATCGCATTGCCTTCCAAATTCTTTTAGCTCTTCTCTTCCACATAAAGGTGTTAGCCATTGGAGACTTCCTTTTCCACTTCTATTGCAAATTGAGTAAAATTGCATGTGATCGGGGAGACATGTCCCATATTGACTTATAGAAGCACAACTATTTACATGCAATTGAATCCTGACAAGTCATTATGTAGGAAGGCCAACTCTCTTTTCTTAATTGGACTACCACATCAAACCAATTGGCTTCACTATCAATGAGCTCGAAGCATTCAATTATCATGCTCTTTGGATACCAATCATTTTGTTGCCTATCCTAGATGTCCTCCCATATGCAAGTACCTGTGTTATGCAAGCAAGGCCCTTGAAAGCATGGGTTTTGGCTAGATCATAGGTGTGGGGAGAAAATCAGATATTGCATCCCAATGAGGAATCCCCTTTCCTAACCCCTCTTGATTTATAGAAAGTATTGCTTACTACATTCTACCAATTGGAAACCAATGCTTGTGCCACTCAAATTAGGGAATCTAAATCTTGAGTTGTAAGCAAGAGATCAAGTCCTACCAATCACGATTGATCTATGTTCCTCCTTTGATTTTGGAAGAGTCAATCCACCCTTGGATTATTACTATCCAGAGTTGATTGCCGTCCATCCTCTTGAGAAGCTTAGGGATCTGAAGTGGAGGTTCACTAGGCCAACAACCCCCCAAACTCTTATCCTTTATTAGCACATCCCAACTAATTTGTGATGGTGCCATCTTGTCCTACCTGTACCATAGGAAGCTCCTCAATAGCTTCTCACTTTTTCCCAGGATGATTGGTCAAATGGTAACATGGACATGTAATACAAAATAGCTAAAGATAGTATGCTCTTGATTGTAGTCAGCTTGCTAGCACATATAAATGGTAGATCAATCCATTATCTTATCTAGAATTGAAGCTTGTTTAGAAACTAGTTAAATCTTTGTGTTAAAGACACACCAACTCTGATAGGGGCCTAGAGGTATTGCACCAACTCGTCGAGCTTAACCACCTTGAAGCCCAACTACACGATTCACTTCTTAGGTTTCTTCCATGAGAGGTAGAAGAACTCAATCTTAGTCTAGTTAACTTTGGAAGTAGAGAGTTGAGAGAATTCGATATTTACATCTAGTAGTTGGAAAGTAAGGCCTTGTTAGCTATCACAATGGAGGAATTATCAAGCTCTACACCAAGATGAAGAACTAGCTAAGAATATCGTACATCTTGTCCAATTCATATTGATTAGGAAAAAATCATGTTTTGAGCTTAAGGAATGCCCAAAGGACCACCAAGATGAAGGACCAACAACTGAGACTATCACACACCTTGTCCCAATCAAGGTTGATTAGGAAAAAATCAGCTTCTAAGCTTAGGGAATAATCAATAGAGAAGATCGAATTTAGTACAGCATTGCTCAGAGGTTCACTATATATATATCTTCTATATCACGTGCATTCAAAGCCTATTTATAAATACCCTTATCTATGAAATTCATTGAATAGAACACAACCCTTTTCTATTCAATCTATAAATAACACCTTTATATGATACCCTTCTGTATGTCAAAATTGTATAAAAATAGTATTTTAAAAATCCCTTATTTTGAACCTACGTGATATCAACACATGAGTGGCCCCTCCCCCCCCCCCCCCCCCCCCCTTGAGTGGCATTGCAAATTCTTATTCCATGAATGAAGCCAAATTGTTTTCCATGGATTACTTTAGCAAACAAATGCTTGATCCTTGAAGATAATGGCTTGGCCAACACCTTGTATGAGAAGTTTAGCATGGTAAGTGCCTCCAGGTTAGAGACCTTGGTGCGATCCTAACACTTCTAGATCCACTTGATGATGCCTTGATTCATATAATAGGGCATGTAGCTAGATTTCCTTATATAGTTGAGCAGGGCCATTAGATCCTCTCCACAAGTCAGCCACAACTTTTGATAACCTTGGTTGGAAGGCCGTTTGGGCCTAATGACTTCCTTGCTTTAATGTTAAACATAACTTATTTGATTTCCTCTAGTGAGAAAGGTCTATCTAGCACTAGTACTTGCCCAAAATCTACAAGAATCATGCAAACTGATATATCATATTTCACCCTTTTTTAAGATCAACATTCACACAAAATTTAATGCATGTACCTCGCATTGGCAACTATCTGTTCATTGGATGGAGTGATGGTGGCACATTTGTCTAGCCTATGAGAAGGTAGGTGGTGAGCACTAAATTAGATCATGACATTAATAGCAATCAAAATGGTAGGACCAAACATTCTTTTTTAGCTAGCTACATTCATCAACATTGTTGATCTCAAGCCACCATCACTTTTGTTGGGAGCTTTCAAAATCTCAAAAGCTTATATAACTTTTTTGGCATACACTTTGTTTTTCTATTTTTGGTTGTATTGATCCATTACACTGATTACATTTTTCATAAAGCAAAACTATTGATGAGCAAGAAAACACGTGATTTAAAAGTGTCATGCTAGTGCTTTTAGAGTTTTTAATTTGATTTTCAATTTCATTTTATTGATTGGAGTTTCGAACATGACATTATCTTTTGGATGACAAGTGCCATTCTTGGTTAGTTAGCTTTAAGATTTCTCTTAAGCTAATCATGTAATAATGTGTGAAGCTTGTTTTTGTAATCTATCTAGTTATGTGATCATTATCTCTTGGCTAGTAGTTTGCTATCGCTACAAGTTTACCTTAAAGAAGATATCCACGTATGATTTCCAAGTTTGAGTTCAAGTGTTGCATTAATAATCTAGATATTCTCTCCAAGTACTAGTTGTCTCCATGATAACCCAAAAGGCATAAAGTGCTTGGCATGATGTAAAATAAAGAACTTGAAAAGAAGAAGGGGTTCTAGATGCCTAGTGGGATGGACCTCTTGTGGGGGCATTAAAACGTGAGGTTCTATAAAGATTTTATATCTAAATCGTTTTATAGATAAAGAACTTGATGTTAATAAAGAACTTGAAAAGCAGAGTGGGGTTCTAGTTGCCTAGGGTGATGAACCTCTTTTGGGGGCATTAAAACGTGAGCTTCTATAAATATTTTATATCTAAATGGCTTTATAGATAGATCTACCATCACCACAAAAACTTGTGAGTTGATATTGATTGATTGAGATTGAGAGAGAGACCTCTAATATGAAAACTAGAGGCGAGAAAACCTTCATCCAAAGACCTTAAAAAATAGGCATTTCCCCTCTTGAATTTTTCATTGAAAGGTTTTTCATGTTAGATTTCACCTTTATCGGAGGAGAGAGAGAGAGAGAGAGAGGTGTGCTTTTGGCATTGTCTCTCTCAGCCTCAACTAACATGAAAGGTGAGTAAAGAAAAGCACCGCCTCCTCTATCAGTCTTTCTAACCTTCTCCTACCAGCTCCCCTTGACTGTCGTATAAGCCGTAAATGATTCGGTAGGAGAGAGGGAGTAAGCGATGATGAGGAATTGGGCGATACCCACAAAGACTCAGTAGACCATCTTCTTCTTGCGAGCTCTTCTTCATCCTCCTTCTGTCTCTTTATTAAGCCTGCATATACATGTACATATATATGTACATCATCTCTCTGTCGGCTATGGAGAAAGCTGCGCATTGGACCGGCTGCACAGTGATCGCATACAGGTGGGTGGTGAGGGCGATTCAGGCGCGGGGGTACACGAGGCTGGGCAGAGGAGGAGGAGGAAGAGGAGGGAGGCGGTCGAAGAGGCGCCTTAGAGCTATGGCAGTGCAGCCATGGCTGGCTATGTCGTCGTCGACGTCCTCCCCGAGGCCGCCGTCAGCAGGCTTCTGTAGCATTAAGGCTGCATGGAAGCTCAAGCCCATCTTTAGAATCCGTTCCCTCCTTTGCAGGAGGCCAACCCCTACCTCCTCCAGATCTCTATCTTCTTCTCAATACCACCTGTCTGTCCTTGAAACATGAGATAGTCTCTCTCTCTCTCTCTCTCTCTCTCTCTCTCTCTCTCTCATGCAAAACACTCCCCCCCTCCCTCCATTTGTACTTGGAGTTATCCTGCACCCATCTTCAAAGATTTTGGGTTACTCATCTTCCAATTAGGAAACATCTTCACACATTCGTGTTACTTATCTCTCAATGAGCCCTTTAATCACTTATCTTTAAATCAACCATTTGTACTTGGAGTTTTTGTAGGACCATCCTCAATGCATTTAGGTTACTCCTCCCTCAATGGGGATGGGGAAACCCCTTGAAACATTCATATTACTCATCTCTCAATGAGGAAACATCTTCAAACATTTCTACTTGAATTAAACCCCGAGCTAGATCTAAGAAACATTATGTATGACAACAAACCCTAACGGAGATGTGAGCTAAGATGTGAAAAACATTATCTAGGTGTAGGACACAGTCCCCAAGCCCACCCACTCCTCTCCTCTTTTGTCATATATTCATTTGTAGCTACCCAACATTTAAGCTTATTCACCATGGAGAGCTCCACATCCTCATCTTCCACTCATGTGGTTTCCTCCACATCTAATAGTTAGCCTTCTAAGACTTGGCAGAATGTACAAATGATGGGATAAAGTCACAATCAAGGTACCAATATGGCTCAAGAAAAGCCATGAGCATACATATTGTCCCAAAACAAAAATCACTTGTAAGTCTTATTGAAGAAAGCTTATTATCCTTTATAATATGAATATGCTTGTTCCCTTACATTTTGCCTCTTGAGAACAAAAATTGTTGTTAAGTGTATTGTCCACAAAGGATGTTTTTATGATTCTTTCTTTAGAAAATCAAGCTAATCATAGATGTTCCATAACTTAAGAATGAAAATCAAACTATTTCGATTTCATATTCTTTGTTTGAAAAAAGGTCGTTGAACTAGCATATTGAGAGTATGCCTCCATAGGAATTTGAGTTCTTTTGATTCAAAGGATGCTACATGAATGGAAACTCTTCGGAAAAATGTTGTAAAATGTAAAAAGACTTTACAGAGAAGGTGTTGATGTTCTATTCACGACTAAATCCATGTACTTTTTTGAGAAAATTGTAATGGATACAATAATGTAAAATGGTAATGTGTTTCTTTCACAAAACAATGCACATGTTACTTATAAAAAATTTTAAGTTTAATACAAGGTTAAAAACTAGCAATCCCTCATAGTAATAAAATTTTATTATACATGCAATCTTAGGCACATTTTAAATAAGAATGCACTTTTTTTTCATATGAATTGATGGAATTGACACTAAAGTCATCTTACAATATTGCTTTTGCTCAAATATGGTTGAACTTGCAATTATCATCAATAAATAAAATAAAATAGTCAATGTGCATTATCATGTGCAAACAATCCTATTCCACAAAGTAATGAAGTTTTACCTAGATTAAGCACTTGCCAATGTTGGACCCATAGTGAATGCATAATGAAAAAGTTTTGTATGACATTTTGTACTTAGTCAAGAAACTTAGTAAATCAAGAATGAAAATCAAGTTAACTCAAGAAAACATTGTAGACAATTAATTATGCAAATGCATGTCATTGATTAACCACTCAAATATAGTCACTATTCACTTGATATCATTATGATGTGAAAAACTATATCTCAATCAAGAGATGTTGAGGGTTCAAATGATTTGATTTTTTGTTGTTTTTGTGGACTGGATGGTTGATTTTTTATGGATTTTCAATGATGTTTAGTTGTTTTAGAAGTGTTTGGGAGTGTTTTGGATGAGGTTGATTATGTTTTGGAACCTCATGATGGTCATGTTCTGTTGATGCCTGATAATGTCTGATTGGTTCTATTTGAGTCTGATGACCTTCTATTTTTCTCTATTTTCCTTCTATATGAGGGGTTGGAATAATGATTGATAAAGTTTGAGAGTGATTGGAAGCTTATTGGGATTGATTCTTGATGGATTTGAGTGATTTAAGTTGAGCTCAAGGCTTTCTGATGCCTTCTGTTAACCTTCTGTTAAGCTTTTATAGAGCCTTTGTCTCTATTTTGTTATGTTCTTTATGCCTCTGTAAGTGTGATGATGGATGAATGTGTACCTTGGAAAAGTTTTCCAATCATTGGAATAGATGAATATAAGTTCAAAATAGCTCGAAGAAGTAGATGCTTAAGACTTCAAGTAAAGACTAAAGTGACAGTGACATTGATGAGCTACAAAGAGACATTCTAGTGGCTCTGGTGACCTTTCATATCAAGCATACCTCTTGGGAGGGGCATCCACAACCAAAGAGGGGTTATAAATGATTATTCTTGATTATCTCATGGTACTATTGAGAGAGAGTATTATGTGAGAGAGAGAGAGATACTACAAGGATATAGGGGAATAGCGACTACCAGTTGCGACACATATTAACGGCGTCACTATTCGTGTCACAAATGCAAATAGTGACGCAAATAGCCATCGTACTTAGATGAAAAAAAATGGGCCAAAACTTGAGCGCAGCATTTTTTCGTGGAGTGAAAGAGAGAGCAAACTACATCATGAGTTTGGGGGGGAGAGAGAGAGAGAGAAAAAAGGAGAGCTTCTCATTGCCACCGCCATCATTTACAAAGAAGAGGAGGAAGTGCACGAAGGGTGAAGAAGAGCCACCGTCGCGAAGAGGAGACAAAGAATCTATCCTCGAGCCTTTATAGTGAGTGCATTGCTCGCTCTTGGTTTATTCTTGTTCTTTCTCCTTTGATTTTGTTTGTTTTTGTTAAGAATGAGGTGCATTGAGGGAGAAAGAGAGAAAATGAGAGAGGGAGAAGAAGAGAGAAAGAACGAGAGAGAGATGGAATAAATATGAAACATAATAAAGAAAGAGAGAAATAGAGAGAGAGAGGGAGGGAGAGAGGAGAATGAATGACATAGGGTAGCTAGTCCCTCACCTCCATGCATTGCATATTAGACTTTACATACTGTAAGTGGGTGGAGAGAAACAAAGAGAGGGGCAATAAAGAAAGAGAGAGAAAGAAAGAAATATAGAAAATAAGAGAGGGAAAAGAAGAATGGAAGAGGAAGAGAGAATGAGAAAGAGAGAATAAATATGAAAGACAAAGAAAACATGAAAGAGAAAAGGGGAGAGAACATAAAACAAAGAGCGCAAAGAAAGGTGCAAAGAAATGGGGAGAAACAAAGAAAGGGAAAGAAAACCAAGACTTTAGTTGATGTTAATTTTGTTAAGTTACAAGAGAACAAATCCTTTCTCAAACAATTTAAGAAAGAAAAATAGAATGATAACAAAAACAAATTGTTTGTCGTAATGTAGACCAAATAGAAAATGATGAAGGCCGTGATGTTCAAGATCACGAGGTGTATCTTAATTAGTGTGTCCCGTGTCCTTGCTCTCAATGCAAGCTGACAATTAGATGAAAACATTGATTGTCTAAAGAACACGTACGATGCTTTGGCGAGTTTCAATCAGAGATCATTCATCAGGCGATCTCGGATTTTGAGAAAATGGTAAGAAAAGTGTGTATCAATCATGCATTGTATTTGCAAACTAATTGAATATCATATACAAAAACATTGGATGTGGGCGTAAAATTTATTACAGGGAGGTGACATCTCATCCCAAGGAGGAGTGCACCTACGTTGGAAGAGTTCGTGGGTGTGCGATGGATGGAGTGCCTGAGCCAATCCACCACTTGGAAGGCACTACCCAATCTATACCATCAATACAAGAGGAGACACGCAACCTTTCAAACTTTCCTACAATCTTGGAGCTTGAGATGGAATCAATGATCGATACATTGATGCCCATGGATGCCGAGATATCTGATCCACTTAGAGAGAAAGCATTCATACCATTATATGATGGGTCCCGAGTATCTCACTTGAAGACGTTCCTTGCACTCCTGTGTGCAAGAAAAATACGGGTGGAGCGATGCAAGTGTGATAGAGTTGTTCAGGTACCTTCTACATATGCTTCATTGATTTCTTTTCAGTACCATCATTAAAAAATTTTATGCTTATTCAAGGTATTTTATAATTTCTTTTTAGGTTGCTAAAGTATCATATATTAACACTTGCAAATACCATGCCTGAGTCTCATGATGATGTGCGACATGTTTTACGAAATCTTGGCATGGACTACAACAGCATCCAAGCATGTGTCAACAATTGCATGCTATTTCGAGGAGAATACGAGACTATAGAGACATGTCCAAAGTGTGGTGCTCACAGGTGTTGACAGGACTTGCAAGGAAAAACCATCCCTCAAAAAGTTTTTAAACACTTTTCACTTATCCCCCGTATACATTACATGTTTTGTATGTCAGGCATGGCGAGCTTGACAACGTGGCATGCGTAGAATAGATCCACAGATGGAGTCCAATGAATATCAATGGATTCACGCACATGGAGCCACATTGACTCTACCTTTCCAGGCTTTTACACGAGAGCCAAGGAATCTTTGGCTCAGTCTTGCTATGGATGGTGTAAAATCATTCAGCCTCCGCTCAACTTCTTACAATGTGTGGTATGTAGTCCTTGTTAACTACAACATCCCACCATGGCTTTCTACGAAGAAAGGACACCTAATCCTTAGCTTGCTCATTCCTAGCCGCTACAAAGTCAAGAATATGGACGTCTATCTCTATCCATTAGTCGATGAGCTTAAGATCTTGTGGGAGAAGGGGGTCATCGTGGAAGATATGAGCAAGTGCGATGGTCGATGATCCGCCAATATACAAGCCATTGTCATGTGGACCATGCATGACTTTCCGAGACTTGGGGAGTACTCATGTAAGTAGGCTTCCATTCTCGTTGGTAATATCTATCATAGCTCGTTCAAGTTTGTATTCACAGGATAGAGGTGTTGGGACAGGTCTAGTTACCTCAGGTTATCATGCATGTCCATTGTGTGGGCCACAGTCATAGACTCCCGAAGGTCACGAACCATGAAGAAGATGGTATGTGGCACAATTGGACCATTCGGAATGCTTTTCTTTTTTATTCAGCCTCTAATGTTCAGGGATATATTGCTAGGCTTAAAGGTCTCTTGCATTGGCAGATAGATCTCATTTGGCACTCTGACTTACTCCCTCAGGAGGACTTACTTCCCTGGCATATGGCAATTTCCTCTGCGTCTTTGCCATGACTTTTGTAACTCTTTTGTCAATTAGTACTTTATAAATATAACATCCATTATGAAAAAAAAAAGAGGATCTATTCTGATCGTTCTTAGCATAGCGACCAATCAAGGATATTATCATGGTAGAGAGAAACGAGCCACAATCTTCTAGAAGTTAGAACAAATCGTGCACATGTGGACTGGTTGATGCCACGAAGCCTCATTGACTCAAAGAATAAAAGTGAAACATTAAAAAATGATAACATTAAAAGAAAAGAGAAACATTAAAAATGATTGATACAAAATATGAAAAATGAAAAAACATACATTTTAAACATCAATTTTTAAGTTCACCACATTAAATTTAAACAAACCATTTCGAGCATGCAGGAAAACAGGTAAACCCTAAGCCATTTCCAAAATATTTCAGCTAGGGAAATGCGTTTCGGGCCTATCTCCTTATGTTTCGGCATTTCAAGTTCTTCAAGGACATGCCGCTTTCTTGTTGGAGGGTCATGAATTGAGGGAAGGTTTTCTTGGATGACCTCCAACACGAATGAATGCCCAAAGCTAGTACGAGCTGGATGTTAAAATATCAAGCTCCCGTTACTCTTCAGTCGGTCTATCTTTATGTGTGTGACCAACATTAGCTAGATACAATTGGATATATATGTGACATTAAATAAGTCGGTGTAGTCAGTGACTTAACCATAATTAGTCTTGGTTAGTCGTACCTATGTGTGTAAGTCTCTTTCAGTTGGTATGATGGAAGAATAATGGAAGAAGAACAACAATGAGCTAAGGCTCATCTTTCGCTCCACTCTATATCTCTCCCTCTCTTCCAACATGGTATCAAAGCTTGAATGCATGAAGCATGAAGGCTTGGCAGTGGCCATTTGACATCAAGACATCAGATCTGAAGAAAACGTCATCAAAGGAGACTGTGCCTGCATCCTGTTTTTCTACAGAAGCTATATCTTACTACAAAAATGGTTTTTGGAGAAACAACCCTTTCGACGTGGTCTACAACTTTACAGAAGAAAGCTTTTTCAAATTCCTCACAGATTTTGAGATATTTAGCACATATTTGTGCAGACTGGATGTTTACTACAGTAAACAATAGGTGATTCCAAGGCACTGGTGGCTTTCATCCTAACAATGTATATGCCCATATTATCATGAATTTGAGCATGATATTGGAGTATTAAATGCTCAATTTTAGAGCTTATTTGTAGATTGAAAATAGTGAACTGGTTGCTGTCCTAAATTTGGAAATAATATACCTACAGGGTTGAAGTATCTGTGATGCTTATTTGCTAATGACAAATGCTTGTATCATACCACTTGAGTGGTAGATGCTTTTTGGGATATTGTGAGTACTGAAAGTCCAAAGTTTGGACTAATTTGTTGCTAGTTATACCAGGGTATTGACTGGTTATTGTCTGCAGGAAGGATACTTATCATCTTCACTTGACATACATGCAACATATTCTGATCGGTTGGACATGTATTGACTCCTGCATAGAGTGGCAACTGAATGAGATGTTTTGGGGCTCTTTTGAGGTCTAAATACTCTTGTTTTAATAGAGAAAATGATGTTGGTTATAGTAGTAGGCTGGCCATATTTGGTACTGATACTTGCATACAGTATAAACATTGATACTTGTATGGATATAGTTTGTTGCTGGGATGTTTTGCCACTACCATAGAATGTTTTGAGCTGATTTGAGCTTGGTTTATGCTCAATTGACTGTGTTTTTTCATTGTTGGAATAAAGTTTACATCAAGCAGGTTGTCATGAAAACAGTCTTGAATTGCAAGAAACTGTCATGAATAGTAGGAAACTGGTCCTGAACTATAGGAAAAGGAGTCAGATACTTACAGGTTCTATACATCACTGAATACCTAAGTTGCAAATGTGGAAAATGCTCAAGGCACTGACAATATCACTCAAATTGTGGGAGAAAAGCTAGACAACAAAAATTTTGATTTATGAAAGTTCTGTAATGAGGAATTTTTTGGTTGGCAAAGGTTATTGGGACTTATGTACGGGTGATGAGGCTGAACCTGAAATACATGAAAGGAATACGACATGATCAAAAAAGGGCTTATAAGCTATGGACTGAGAGAGCATGCAATGTGTTACATTGGTTTTCCTTATGTACATCAGATGCTATGGTTATACAAATTACTCGATGGAGTTCTCCAAAGGATGCATGGGACATACTCATGAAGAATTATGGAAATGTAACACATGCAAGAAATATTCAGCTAAAGAAACAATTCAATAACATGTCTATGAATGACAGAAGCATTCAGGCCTACACTACAAAGATCAAGAACATAGCGAATCCACTTGCCACCATTGGATCTTCAGTGTTTAAGGATAATATGATTGCACTAACATTGAATGGACTTGGCAAAGAGTATAACACAGTTGATACGTCTATTTCTGTGAGAGCTAAATCCCCTGATTGGGATGAGCTGATTGCTTTGCTGCTGCATGAGGAAGTTAATCTTGGGATGAATACAAGTCCTAGTATGTCTCAAAGCAGAGACATTGTTCTTTACTCTAGTTAGCGTGGTAAAGGCAGTAGAGACTGTGGCTCTTTTTGAGGTCAAGGAGACACTCCAAATGCTTATGGACAGCATCAGTAGAATATTTGGCATGGCACAAATACACAGGGCCAGCATGGATCTGGTGGCTTTAGAGGCAGGGGGAGATCACCCCATGGTAGAGGTGGTGGATTTGGTTCATGGCAGTCAAATGATCAGTCAAACAGAGATAAGGACTGTCATTACTATGGTAGATATGGACACATTGCAAACCATTCTTACAAGATGCGAGGAGATATGAAGGCAAAGGGCAAACATCATGGGCACTATGCATCTTCTAGCGGTGCTTATGATGAGCAGGTTGACAGGTTGTTTGCCATGCAGCATGCATCTAAGAATGCATCTAGGCAGAACAGAGATGAGAGATGGTACATTGATTCAAGGGCTTCAAATCATATGACAGCCCATGGAGAATGGTTTGATGAGACGGTTGCAGGTTCACATGGTTATGTGTGTACTAGGGATGACACCCAACATGAGATTCAACACACAAGAATTGTTCCGTTGTTGATGCTTGATGGCAAGAAAGAGAGCCTGCATGATATACTACATGTACCTACAATAACCAAGAATCTTTTGTCAGTTGGACAGATGGCAGAATAGAATCTGCAGGTGAGATTTAATAAAGATTTATGCCTTGTTGAAGAATATGGTAATGGTTGCAAATTGATTGCTAACGGCCGAAGAGATGGCAGAATGTTTACTCTTGATGTGTCAATTCCAGAATTGAAAGAAACCATGTTTGCACATGATGATGGTGCTATACAGGATGTTGAGATATGGCATAAGTGGATTGGCGATGTGAATGTAGAAAAGCTAAAATCTATACATCAGAAGGAGATTGTTCTTGGATTGCCTAAGTTCGAGTATCATGACTTTGGACATGTATGTGATGCATGTCAATTTGGAAAGCATACAAGTTTTCCATTTATGAGACATGTACAGAATAGCTCATGACCCTTGCAGTTGGTACATTCAAATGTATGGGGTGCGTCTCATAATGCTTTGTTTGGTGGTACTCGTTACTGTGTATCCTTCATTGATGATTTCAGCAGTACACTTGGCTTTACATACTAAAACATAAGGATGATGTGTTTGATGCATTCAAGGCCTTCAAGAAGCATGCTGAAAATGAGTTTAGCTATAAATTTTCATGTCTTAAATCAGATGGAGGTGGAGAATATTTCTCTAATTACTTTGACATGTACCTTGCTAAATATGGGATTAGACTGTTAACTTGTAGCTATATACCACAGCAAAATGGTATAGTAGAAAGGAAAAATAGGGTAGTGATGGAATCAACAATAGCTATGTTGAATGAGAAGAGTTTGCCAAATGGTTATTGGGCTAAAGAAATAGTGACTGCTGTCTATGTGGTGCTAAATAGAACCTCTACAACGGGGATTCATGATGTAACTCCATATGAGAGGTTGTATGGTCATAAGCCTGACATTTAACACTTGAAGGTATTTGGCAACATTGCATATGTGCATGTTCTTGATGAAAAGAGGAAGAAATTGGATCCTAAAGATATCAAGAGTGTGTTCCTTGGTTATGCACAAGACCAGAAAGCTTACAAGTGTTATGTACTGTCTACACATGAGACATTGATTAGCAGAGATGTTGTTTTTTATGAGCTGGCATCGTGGTATGGTAATCTGGTTGCAGTGGTTACTGATGGATCAGTCAACACTAGTAATGCAAAAAATACATCTACAGTGAGTACATCTATGAGTGGTCCTAAAGGTGATGAGTCACCTATAGTAAGTCCTTGGCCAGGACACTTGCGGAGTCGTACTCCTACGTCCACTAACACGGATATGTCAATGAGGGGGAGATTGGATAAGGAAAAAGAAAATATGCTTGAGGATGTGACAGGTCCACTTATAGCAGGTTATGAGTCATCCAACTATGATAGTTTGGATAGTGAGTTGGGCATTCCTTCTGTTATGACACCTGGAGCAAGGTAGAGCCATTATGTACCGCCTCATGAGAGGTAAGCTCAGAGTGAGCCACAATTACGAAGATCTGAGAGAGTCAGAAGACCAGCTGATAGGTTTACATACACTGGTTATTCAGCCCACTATTATGCATATATGGCTAGTGTGATAGGTTACAAAGAACCTACAAAGTTTGATGATGTAGTTACAGATGATAACTGGTGTGCTGCCATGGATGAGAAGTATGCAGCCTTGGTTGAAAATGAGACATGGGAATTGGTTGAGTTTCCTGAAGGAAAAGTCCCCATTGGTTGCAAATGGGTGTACAAGGTTAAGTGCAAGTCGGATGGTTCGTTAGAATGCTATAAGGCCAGGCTAGTTGCAAAAGAGTATACACAACAATATTAGAACAATATGGCCTTGACTATGAGGAGACTCCGGTGGCTAAAATGGCAATAGTCAGAACTATCATTGCTTTGGCAGCATGCAAAGGCTGAAAATTATGGCAAATGGATGTCAAGAATGCTTTCTTGAACGATGATTTGGTTGAGGAAGTATATATGGAGCATCCTGAATGCTATGTTTACCCGAACTTTCCTACACATGTATGTAAGCTGAAAAAGGCTTTATATGGATTGAAATAGGCACCTAGAGCATGGAATGCTTGGATCAGCAATTATTTATAGCAACATGGATTTAGATTGGGTGATGTAGATCATAGTGTTCACGAAGAAGACAGATAATGGATATGTGTTTCTAATGGTTTATGTAGATGATCTTATCATCATTGGAGATGATGAAGAGGCCATTGCTGAAATTAAATCATGTTTATAGGTTGAATTCAAAGTCAAAGACCTTGGTGAGTTGAAGTGTTTTCTTGGAATTAAGGTAGTATCTACACCTCAAGGTATATGGCTACTAGAAGCAGTATGCTCATGACATATTACAAAAGTATGGTATGGTTGAATGTAAGCCTATGGAGACACCTCTTGATCAGAATGTCAAGCTACAGATTGATATTGGGGATGACATAGAGAATGTGACCATGTATCAATAGATGGTGGGCACCTTGATATACTTGTTATGCATTTGGATTGGACAATAGTATGATCAGTTGGTAGAGTAAGAAACAGCCTACTTGTAATGTGCTCGCTTGTCCACTTGTGGAACACGTCTTAGCAACCCATCGAGAGGACGATCTAGAAGGCTCTGCCTGGCACTCGCAAGGAATGACATAGGGTTTGCGATCTAGGTCTTCCCGAGTCTGCTCCGAGCGGAAGTGTCTGGCCGTTCCCACTTGGGATTGACCTGAGGTCAGGGTTCCTTTCCTATCAGCAAAGTCTCTAGGAAGAAGCTAGCGTCCAGCTCTAGATGTACCACTTTGCGTAGGAACAACAGAGTCGAAGCGGATTCATGCTATACTTGGTTCATGGAGAATGGGAAATGAGAGGGATGCAAAGCTCAACCTCTCTGCCATATGGCATAGTCCCGTCCCTTTTCCCTAAAATAGAATAAACCGGGATTCTACATCTATTGACACTAGGTCTTCATAGTCTTATTATATTATCATTTGAGAAAAGTTCCCAGCTAACCGGGACCACCCTTTTGTAGGACGGACCTAAGCCACGTCCACTGCACTTTAATCAGTTTGCTTTAGTTATCTAATTACCTACACATTACGTTTTGACATGCAAAATTAGCTTCCTTAATTAAACAAATTAATCACGGGCTCCTTCACGTAACTTAGGCACTGACACAAAATAATGCCAAGCAAGTTCCTTTTTCTCCAATAACTACTCTTTATTTATCAAAATCCTAGAGTACATCCAATATCATGCCCGAAGGCTATCCCAGCAATCTACAAGATTGCTGCTCCAAGTTCCGCCCATTGACTAGTACATGGGCCTCAAGATCCCATCTTGAGTCACGTCGACTTCTTGTGCGGGATCCGGAGGCAAGGGATTTACAGCCAGAGCCTCCCCTGGCACCTAAGCATCCTCCCACTCCAAGTAACACCCACGGAGAGACCTCTCGGGGCGGGTTAGGTCCATATACCCGGCGCGGCTAACAACCCCCTTGGATAGGGCCAGGCAGACAATCAGAGGTAACTGTTTTTGCCTCTCCCTCCAGGCTTTCAACATTAAGCATTAAGTGTTTTCCTTGAATTAGTTCCTTGAGCAAAGAGATCGAATAATGTACCTAAGTACAAGCACGAAAATTTCGAAGGTCGTTTGTACGATCGACTGCTAAGGTGTGACTCCTTTTTTCCCGGATGCTCCCAGCATCCGATCTTGGGTCTTTTCGCGACTTGGCGAGATCCCAATAATCTCAAACAAGACTACGCAAGAAAATGGTCTTGGTAAGTTAGCTTATTTTTTACTTTTCCTTTTCCCTTGGGTTTTACCTTAGGGCATCTTAATCCCTAACTCAAGCATTAGCTGGTCAGTCAAGGCAACAGACATGCCTTATTCACAACCCAACCAAGGGTCTTTTAATCTTCTAGTTCCAACCAAGCTCAGTTAACACCCATGGCAACACATGATTCTTCATTTAGACCTTCAAGATGTAGTCTACAGTGCATGTGATCCTTCCAATTCTCTTAGTGAGGTTCTATGCAGGATTTCCCAATCAACCTTATCCATCATGCACATGGTGTGTTTAGTATAGTTGTACCTCCTAAACGACTTTTATCTCTCTTCATTCCTAGCAATGAGTACTTATTTCTAATGCACCGGATCACATGTGACTTGCGTTCTAGGGTTTTGTCCAACGGTGCAAGTGTATCTCATGAACAGAAACTAACATTTCATGTGTTTCTTTTAACCATGATTGTGAAACATGAATTCTAAATAACTATTCAAGCACTGAACTGATTAAAAAGCTATCATTTTATGTGAAGTAAGGTGATAACCTTATCATTTTATGTGTGTAAAAGCTATCATTTCATGCATATAATCTTATGCGAATTCCAAACTCTACCGTTTCGTGCATGCAACTTAGTACTTAGAGTATATAGAACCCTAAGACTTGTTCTTATTCCATGCACGTCACCAACCTTTTCATCTCTTCCATGAGAAATAATACCTAATTAATTCTAAAGCTTAGAACTTGGGCTTGATTCGTGTTTGCTGCATTGGTCACTCCACTCGCCTCTCCAGCATTACCGGTGGCCTTGGCTCCTATGCTTTTCGCGCCTTTCTTCTTGGGAGCCATTCGCCTCATGGAGATTGGACAGTCCGGACCTTAACGGTTCTCGGGTCGACAGGTTCAGGTAGGAAAGACCACTGGATGGGGTCCTTTCCCGAGAGGGTGGTTTGAGTGTGTCTCCTTGCAGTTACTCACCAACTCTCACTCCCTCTCCTTCTTTCTCTCTCTCTCTCTCTTCTTCTTCTTTTTCTCCTCTACTCCTTCTCTTCCTCTCCTCTTCCTCTTCCTCTTCTTTTCTCTTATTCTCCTACTCTCTCTCTTTCTCCTTCTCTTCTTCTCCTTCTCGCTCTCCCACTTATTTTCTCCTTCTTCTCCTTCCCTCTCTTTCTCTTCCTCTTCTCTTCTTTTCTCCTTCTACTCTTCTTCTTCTTCTTCCTCTCTCCTTCTCCTCTCCTCTCTTCTATTCCTTTCTTTTTCCTCTTTCTTCTACTTCTCTCTCTCCTTCTCTTCCCTCCTTCTCCTTCTCTCCCTCTTCTTCTCTTCTCTCTCCCACTCCTCCTTCTCTCCCTCTTCTTCCCTTCTCTCTCCCACTCCTTCTTCTCTCTCCTCACTCCTCTCCTTCTCCTTCTCTCCCTCTTCTTCTCTCTCCTCACTCCTTTTCTCCTTCTCCTTCTCTCCCTCTTCTTCTCTCTCCTCACTCCTTCTCTCCTTCTCCTTCTCTTCCTCTTCTTCTCTTCTCCCTCCCTCTTCTTCCTCCTTCTCTCTCACTTCTTCCCTTCTCTCTCCCACTCCTTCTTCTTCTCTCCTTCTCCTTCTCTCCCTCTTCGTCCTCTTCTCTCTCCCACTCATTCTCCTTCTCTCCCTCTTCTTCCCTTCACTCTCCCACTCCTTCTTTTCCTCTCTCCTTCTCCTTCTCTTCCTCTTCTTCCCTCTTCTTCTCTTCACTCTCCCACTCCTTTTTCTCTCTCCTTCTCCTTCTCTCCCTCTTCTTTCCTCTCCTCACTCCTTCTTCTTCTCTCCTTCTCCTTCTCTCCCTCTAGTTCCCTTCTTCTCACTCTCCCTCATGGGGCCCCCGTGGCAACTAGTGATCAGAAGGGGGTGGCTATGGTAATAGGTCCAGGGACGGACCCTGTTTCAGCAGGATGGAGGGGGGGTGGCTATGGTCTTAGGTCCAGGGATGGACCCCATTTCAGAAGGACGGAGGGGGGGTGGGAGAACTCCAGTGGAAGGCCCAGGGGGCGTAGCTACCATACCAGCGAGGACGGCGGGGAGCCTATCGCTTGTGGAGGAAGCGCATCGAGGCCGTAGTATGAGTTGGACTAGGAGAAGCCCGCGAGGTACTGAGGTCGAAAAGGGGGAGCTTGCTCTCTGAGTAGCCGAGGGACGGGAGGGGCCTCCCCTTATATAGGAGGGGAGGAGTGAGTGGCATGGCCACCCCTTCCACTTGGGAGGCTGCATCCCCCCCAACACTACCACTCCCTCTCTCTCCCTCCCCGATGTGCTGTCGGTGGGGAGAGAGGGGGGTTAAAAAAATTTATATTGATGATAAAAAAAATTTCCTTGAAATTATAAAAAAGGGGGGGGTTCCTATGGGGGGGGAAGACACGGGGGAAAAAGAACACAGGAATATTACACTACAGTTGCATTGTCTAGTACAGAAGCTGAGTACAGAGGAGCTGCCTTAGCAGCTTGCGAAGTAGTTTGGTTGATGAAAATGTTGAAAGACTTGGGAATATAGCCAGAAAGTAGAGTGAGATTGCATTGTGATAACCTCAGTAGTGTTATGTTGGCTAGCAATCATATCTACCATGCTAGGTCCAAACATATTGAGGTTCACTACCATTTCATCAGAGAAATGGTTCTTACAAGGTAGATTGACTTGATTCATGTGAAGACTGAAGACCAGGTAGCAGATATATTTACCAAGTCTCTTGGTAAAGAAAAGTTCACATATTTTAGATAGCCACTTGGAGTTTATTAGATGGTTAGAGCTTGAGGGGGAGTGTTAGAATATCAAGCTCCCATTACTCTTTCATTAGTCTATCTTTATGTATGTGATTGACATTAGCTAGATACAATTGTACACGTGTGTGACATTCAATAAGTCGGTGTAGTCAGTGACTTAACCACAGTTAGTCTTGGTTAGTCATACCTATGTATGTAAGTCTCTTTCAGTTAGTATGATGGAAGAATAACGGAAGAAGAACAACAATGAGTTGAGGCTCATCTTCCACTCCACTTTATCTCTCTCCCTCTCTTCTAACACTAAAAATGGTCCACACTAAGTCGCATCCAAGTGGAATGCAACAGTTCGTCATATTGGGCCCACTTATAGATCAACCACTTGTTGGATCCCATGCATATTTTCAAGAATGTCGGTAGCTTACTATGGGACCGCATCACAAGAAAGAGAGACATTGTAGGGGAACGAATGGATTTGAAGGAGGTAGGCAAGATGGAGGTGCTTTGGTGGCCGTAGTGGAGTGTTGATGGTCATTTGCAACTACCTTGCACTCCTTGGGTTTTGTCCACTAAAGAAGAGCACTTTGAGAAGCAAATTCAAGTCTTTTCACACTCTGATGGGTATGATGCATTCTATCAGATCTGTGTTTTCTAAAGACGACCAATTATCAGGGCTAAAATCCCATGATTGCCATAAGATATGCCAGGTTTGTACTACGAATAGATTGTAAGTGGCGTGCATATTTTGCTATTTGGAGTCCAGTTGTTGTTCATAATGCTTCTTCATTTGTGGCAGTTTGTACTACTCGATCGTGTGATTGCGGGATGCCTTACTCCCAGAAACACACGGGGCGATTTATAGGTTTTCAAACTTGGTGCATTGAATCTCACAGAAGGAGATCAAGACATCCTCTATTGAATCTGCAAGGCGGGGAGCAATGGAGACAGTCTGTCTCTTTGAGAAGTACCTGCCCACCAGCATGCTCACTATACAAATCCATCTCTTAGTGCATCTTGTAGATGAAGTGGAGATTGCGGGACCTGTCCATACGCAATGGATGTTCTTCTTGGAGTGCTTCAT
The DNA here is from genome assembly GCF_053477565.2 of Lygodium microphyllum. Lineage (NCBI taxonomy): Eukaryota > Viridiplantae > Streptophyta > Polypodiopsida > Schizaeales > Lygodiaceae > Lygodium > Lygodium microphyllum. Next base: position 33,280,177 of record NC_141135.1, read on the forward strand.
GAAAACCCTGAAAGGCTTTGTGCGATAATGAGCTCGGCCAAAAGGTAGCATAGTTGAAGGTTGGTTGGTGTCTGAGGTGTTAGTGCATATTTCATAGTGGCTACCAATGGTGGATTCAAACAATAGTATGCTATGGTCGTTGAAGGACAATGATAGATTGATCGGAGATGTGGTGGTTGGAAATGGGGTAGAAAAAAGGATGGATGCTGCAATGGAGGAGAAAGTGAATTGTTTTGTATGTTGCACCATTCCTCCATGGAGACATGACTCGCTAGGTACAAGCAAGCCAAGAAATATCGAGAAGAAGTGCGATTTGAATTTTGACGTAGTACGCACCATCGACCGATTCAATATTTCGAGGGCATGGAGGAGATGTGTGGTTTATGTCAATGCGATGGTTGCATGGAGCTTTGACCGTAGCCTCTCACGAAGGGGCCAAGGTCTCAACTGAGGAGTGGGAATTCTCGAGAGAATGTAGTCCAAAGGTGACCATGTGTTTTATAAGACGTCATATCTAGATTTTATATGTGACAACTAATTAACCATTTCAATATACATTACAAAATATATAGTGCAGCATGGTCACGCCCACAACATTTTCGTATGGAGCATATCGACAAGATGCGCTCCACAACGGATTGTGGTATCATGGAAAAGTTTGAGCGAGCGAGCCAACGATGAGTAACGGATCCAAACACCATTATAGATGAGATGGAGTATTTTGAAAACTTGCAAAGTATTATCATGGTGGATTATTGTAGCTTCTCCATGATCCTATTCAATATGTAGAGGTTCAAAGTGATACTGGAAGGTGCCGAGGCAACTATTTAACGAGGTCCATATGGATTTCTCAAAATAGACTTAAAAAAAAGATAGACAGATTTGCGTGACACGTTTGTATTGCCGGCCCATTGTGAATAGGTGCATGAACTCATGTTTTTTTCAATTTTATTATGACATGGTATATGTCACAAATGTTCTATCTCTCTTGTATATGATTTTGAACAGGTAATTTTCTATCCAAACCCCCAACAACCTCGATGGTGGTATGTTGTACCTTCAGCTCCCCGCAGTGAGAGAGTATATGATGAAAGCATTGTTTGTCGAGAAATCAACTTATGTATGCCTAAAAGAGGCTAATCCATGAGGGGTTTGTATGAGAAATAACAAAAGATATATGCTCCAGGAAGAGATGTCCTGAATCCCATATGCACAGTGAGGAGACTGAAGAAACTAAAAAGCTATAAAAGTATGTACTTGGTTCATCTTTCAATACAATATTATGATGCTTTGTACTTTCACTTAGTATCTTGTCTATGTCAGTTCATTACACAAGATTGTCTTTATGAGTCCAAGCTAATCTATCTTGGAACCTAATTCACTTGTGTAATAGCCGGTCTCTCTTGGTCTATAATAGCATGAATATAGTCTTCATTTTTCAACCTCCATAGCAACCATGCTCTAGATCCGTGATCTTCAACAATGTTCCCAGCGTAGATGAGGATAATATGCAGGTAGAGGGATCAATATTGCAAGGGGTGGAGGCCGCCCAAAGCTTGGAGCATGTAGAGGAGGCAGAATCAGGTAACAATGATGAAAAGAGAGGAGGTCAAGAATTCTTTGAGAACGAGGTGGACTCATCCTTTTGTGGTGACCTTTCTATCGATCTTCTAGTGTATGCAAAATTGTGTCAGGAGATTAACATGGGACCATAGGATACGTCATACTTGAAGTATCCACCTACTCAATTCGTTGATGAATCGCTTATAAGGATACTCTAGAATATGCACTTTAAGTAAGATCATTTTTTAAGATTTATATTAATACTGTGCTTTGCTTGATTTATATTGATTATGCTAACATCAATTTTTGTATGTGCAAGTGACCTTTGGTGGATATTTGGATCTGTACGATGAGTCAAGGGATGAGCAATGAGGAGCTATAGGATATCTTCACACATATGTCTCCAGATCAAGAGCTATCATCATGAATGATGAGGGGAGGAGGGTGATGGCTCGTATAAGAGAGTTGTGCCAACAAGTTTTTTAGCACAACATCTTGGATCATTGGAAGAACATATCGGAGGGGAGCAAGGACTACATAGTAGCATCCTTGCATGAGGATTTTCCAGTACCCACTGTAGCATATAGGTTTTCCACAGGCTGGATAATGGAGTACATGTGTGCGTACATGTCACACAAACGATCAGATACACGCAAGGCACTTAAGAGTAAATCCTCAAAGCCCAAGTGGCTAGACACAGATGACAAACACCAACTTAAGGAGGAGGCTACAGATTCTCCAGGATATTAGAGACAACAACGCGAGGTACCGAGGGCACGACTGGAGGCAGGAGTGGTCCATCATCTTGGGAGTGGTGGCCACATGACTTATCTAGAGAATTTTGTAAGTTTTTCTTTTGCTCTTATTGCTTATTTTTTGCAATATCTCTTATACTAACAATCGTGTTTCTAATAGTTGTATTTTATTTTCTTTGTAGCACTCCATTACAAACCACGATCCCACATCCCTAGAGACTCGATATGCAAAGAGGTACGGTCTCAAGGCATTGGTTGATAGATTGTATGCACACGGCAGTTCAGTAAGTCACTCATCTTTCTTGTCCGTAGTTATTAATTTTAATTAAAATGCATTATTGTATGGTGGATTGATGTATAGTTGTTTCTTTTTTTTGCAAAGTCCATTCGATGCTCCTTTGTGGCGGGATGCGAATGGCAAGATATATAGCTCATGCTTGGATCCGTGGAGTGCACATCCTCTTCTCTTTTGGTTATGTGATTTATGTAAGCATTTTCTATGCACTATGTTATTATCATCCTTTGTATCTTGCCATGATTCCATGAGTGCTTTCATTACCTAATCTTGTATTTATCTTATGTATCAATCTTATGGATTCAAGTACACTTTGCCTTCATTTTATGAGCATTGTACACTTTACTATAACTCTACGGCCCAAATATAACACACCACAAATTTTTATTTTTTTTGTAACCGTCACTATTAGCGTCGCAAATTTATTGCACACATCACTATTAGCATTGCATTTTGCATCGCAAAGCGTCGCTATTAGCATCAATAGCGACGCCGATAGCGACGGTTCTATTGTGTCACTAATACCGACATATTTAGTGTAATATCCCCGTCTGCAGAATAAACTCCCCCTCCCCCCTTTTTATAATTTAACTGAAAATTTTTATAATCCCATCTCCCCTAGCCACCTCCGAACAGGTGGCAAGGGGAGGAAAGGTAACAACGATGCAATGTGGAGGCGGCAAGATGATGTCGAGGGAATGAACATGATGATCGATGATTGCATGGTGATGATGATGAAAAAATAGGAGAAGATGGCAATGATGCTGATGGAGGGGGAGGCCACATGGCCTACCACCCCCTAACTCCCCCTCGACAACAGACTGCATGGTGGTAGTTATTCTGACTGCCTAGATGGGGGTAAGGGGCCTCGTGTCACACCCCCTTCCCTATATAAACCCCCCCTTAACGAGAGCTTAAGACATTATTTTTCCTTTCTCCCCTCCCCCCCTTAAGTGAGGAGGGATATACCACCTCTTGCCTGCCCTTTGCTGTAAGGAAAAAGAGGAGAGAGAGAGAGAGAAGGAGAAGAGAAGAAGAAGAAGAGGAGAGAGAGAGAGAGAGAGGAGAATAAGAGGAGGAGAAGAAGAGAAAAATAAGAAGGGAAGATGTAGAAGAAGAGAGAGAGGGGGAGAAGAAGAGGGAGAGAGAGAGGAGAAGAAGAGAAAGGGAGAGAGAGAGAGAGAAGAAGAAGAAGAAGAAGAAGACGAAGAAGAAGAAGAAGAAGAAGAAGAAGAAGAAGAAGAAGAAGAAGAGGAAGAGGAAGAAGAAGAAGAAGAGGGAGAGAGAGAGGGAGAAGAAGAGAGGGAGAGAGAGAGGAGAAGCAGAGAGAAGGAGAGAGAGAAGAGAAGAAGAAGAAGAGGGAGGGAGAGAGAGAGAGAGAGAGAGTCTCTCTGAGGGTTCTCTTTCCTTTTCCAACATTGAAAGCCCCAGGGAGACCCCTTGTAAGTCATTGTCTCCCATGCCGCTATGATGGCGAAGAGGGTGGCCACACGCATCTCTTTTCCCCCTGTAGTCGTGAACCTACGTCTCACGGGATTATTCCCCCCACGTGCAAACTCAACTCTCTCCCCAATTGGCCCCATAAATCGAGCACAAGCTGTGGGAGTCTTGTGCATTTCGCAAAGATCAAGAGCAATGAACCCTCACACAAGGACATCACTGCCGATTTGCATGTGATATTGGTCGTACGTAACATATTTCCAAATTAATAAATGCTTGCTTTGATTCCCACATGGGATGCATTAGACCCATGTTACGCCATATGGGAATAGGACATTAAAAAGAATAAACTACATCTCAAGTGTTCGAAGGATTGAATTTCCCAAATGTGCACATCAAAACAAGTCAATTGTATTTAGATACCATGCAATGAATTCATAAACAACATTTAAGGCTTCAAGCATGTCCTTGTAACAGTAGGTGTGTTTTCATCTCTTTGAAGGTATATGTTGCAACTTGCATGCTTGAAGGATTCCATGGCAAATAACTTTGTCTAGATAAGAATCGTTATCAAAGCTCTAGACCGTTGTCCAAGCTCTCATTAACAGCTTATGTTTGATATATTGGGAGTCTTGATGTTGTGCGTAGTTAACACAAATGACGATCATAAGGGCTAAAACTAAGATGCCTTGAGATCTGTCCGATAGCTACAATGTTATCAATCCTATTCACGGTTGGATTATCAACCAAGGTAAGTGATTTATGGAACTTATGTCTTGTACAGTGGTAAAACCCCTAACAAATGCCTTAGCCAAAAAAAGGGTCTATTAAATAAGTTTTATATGGAGCTGCTCTTGAGGGGGAGAGTGAATATGGGATGGGGGATTATCGCGGCTATTTCTACAATGTTTGGAAAAAGATACCATTATTTTTTGTTGACTAGTCAAATAACATCCAAAATGCTTTTGCATTAAACTAAATGTTTGGATGTAATCTAGATGATTATTCCAAGTGCTTGTTTTTTATAGTAAACACATGGCAAGGGTCAATAATGACAAGTTGCCATGGGGAATAAAGGAATATTTTCTTGGAAGATGATATCAGGCTGATTGCCTTGGTTTTGCTTGATTCTTAATTGGATTAATTAAGGAAGGATATTTTGCATGGGTGGATCATCTCCAAGGTCACGACGCATTCCAACCCGAGAGGGCACTGCTCGATTCATGGACTGAAGGTCAAGTGGTGAAAAGGCCAACCACGGAGATTGTGTCTCACTCCTAGATCGCTTGGGGTTAGTGGAGCTCTGGACACCCCTTGCTGAAGTCCGGGACGGAGTTGTGAACTGCCATGAGCCCAACATCTAGGGCATTGGAAGATCCTATTCTAGATATTGGATGGAAATTATGGTGCCATGTGATTTGGACCGGTTACTTCTGTAGGGAAGAAGGGATACTTCTATTGGACAAAAGGGATACATAATTTCTCCTGTATGGGTAGGAGACAAAGATTAACTAGAAAATAAGTTAAGGAACTTGTTTGACAAAAGGACTACTTGCACTGTTTTCGTGTCTGTGTTGTAAATTACACGAACGAAGCATGTTCCCTAAAAGTCTTAATTAAGAAAGCTGATTTTAAATGTCACCATAAATGTTATAGGACCTAATTAGAAAACTAAAGCTATCAAGGGAAGCGGGTGGGCAGAACCCTGACGTGGTCCCAGAGAACTGGGAGGCTTCTCACAAATTTTATTCACCATTCGACTTTAGGTATTTGTTAAGTTAGAACTCAATTAATGCCATTTTAAGGGACCGGTATGAGACTATGCCCTACGGGAAGAGAGATTGAGTGGCACATCCCTCTCGTTTCCCATTATCTTTGAATCAAGTGCAGTATGGATCTGCTTCGGCTTTGGCATCTCTATGTAAAGTAGGATATCTAAGACTCGACACTAGAATGCTGTCAGGAGACCTTGACCTCTTGAAACCTTGATTTCAGTTTGATCCTAGTGGGTTTGGCCGTGAACGTTCCATTGCGAGACAGTCTTGGGAAACCCTAGGCGACAAACCCCGTGACATTCCATGGGAGTGCCTAGTGGTATCTCTTAGATTTGTCTCTTGATGGACCGCTTAAAATGTGCTTGGACAGCCAATAGGTGGGCACATTACATTTAGCGACGATGGGGGTAATTTTTTTTGTGAACATTTTCATCGCTTTGAATGTTGGTATGATGCCTATTTCTTGTAGTGAGAGAGATAGAGAGTGAAAGATAGCAAATTCTATGCAAAATAATGTATCTATGAGTGAGACATTGTGAAAGAAAGCTATGGAACTTTTGAAGAAGAATACTATGTGATGATTTCCATTCAAAGTGGTGTATTCTCTTGTGTCTTTGTGGTTTCTTGATGAATTCTATGAAGAATATGTAGAGCATAATCAATTTGATTCAAATTAAAGCTGTGGGAGAATTGTTTCTATGGAGCTGAGAGGATATTTCTTATTCCTTGTGTTCTTTTCCTTATTGTGGACATTTCAAATATGAAAGAGATGTTTGTTGATGATACAATATAGTTTTTATTATAATTAAATTCTCATTTTCTTGGCATTCCTTTTGGGGCTCCATGTTTTTGGTGCACGGTTGGGGAAAACTACCATCAACGAGCATCAAAAGAGAATGAAAAGGAAATGGCATTGCCAAGAGGAGAAGAATTCAATGGATGCTTGCAAAGTTCCTTCTACCACTGAAAATTGGAGACTCTCATTTCCAAAGCCACTTTCTATAATAAGTTCATCCCACAATGGTGGAGATATAAATGCAGGATTTTATATGGTGGATTATTTCATTTCCCTATTAAAGCAACAGAGATATGCATCTTGGTGGCAAATTGTTTGGAAATAAAATGAAGTATGAAAACAAAGAGAATGATCATCCATGGGAGATTTAGCATTCATTGAAAAGTTTCCAGACATCATTAAGTGGGAGATTGTGAAGAAGCTTCAGGAGTCATGGTTAGTTGAAGTTCACAAGAACAAGAAGGAAAAGACTTGAAATCTGTTCATGGATGCTCAATAGCAAGATACATGGGACACATGGTGCACTGACAACCTTCTATTTGTCCAATTAGTAACCCACTAGAAGTTGGTGGACAGAGTGTTCTTCACAACATACACTATTGAAACCATCAGAAGGTGGCATTACTATGATGATGCAACATGTCGGGACCAAAAATGGGCCCGACATTGGCTCTCTAGTACTAACGGACCTCTAAGACACACAAGACACCCCACATGACCTCGCCGCCAGAAGCGTCTAAGGGACACGCTATGCTAAGCTATAATATCGATCTTGTATTTGTAATAAGACACAGTCCAACGTTTTCTTCCCCTACTCCTCAAAGGGATATCCCACACATTTTGGTATAAATCACCATGTAGCACAAACATAAAGGAGGCCCCCCTCTGGCTAAATGCCATGGCCCACTGCAGCTCTCCTACATCTCGGGGATTGGCCCCTTGATGCGTTGCTCCAAACATAAAGAAAAAATGTACAAGCTCCACTCTTTTGTACATTGAACGATCTAGGAGTTGATATTTCCTCAATAAACTTACCCCAAGGAACTGCTCATCTATCCTATAGCCTAGGAATCCTCACACACTCCACGTTGGTCATTTATTAGACAATCAAGTGCTATACATCCAGGTTTTATAGCATGTGGCATGCAAAATGCAGAAGTGTATGACCATTGTGCAAAACCATTCTATGATTAGAAATCGGCCATATAGTGTGCAAAGATAATTTTTTAATGATTTCCGATCTACTCATTGTTGATGCATTGCCAGAGACTAGCACCAAGTTTCCTCATGCTACTAGACTCCTTAAACTTAAATTTTTATCATCCTATATGCTATGCATAAGTCAAATAAATCATAAATTTATGTATTTCTAGCAATCTCTCACTTTTACAATCTCTTTTTTCCCTAATCAGTCAGGTTTTGCCACGTTGCATAGGTTTAAGGTTCATTTGTATGTCATATTTCATATGAAAAGCAATAAAAACGTACTAAAACATAAAAAAAGGATGAGTTGAGGCTTAATCCTTTTGTCTCAAACTTGTTAAACATCCACAAATATTAATCATATTTTTTCATAATTATTTATCACGAAAAACCTAATTTTTCCATTTTTCTATTTATTCCTATTTACTTTCTTTAAAAATTATGAAAAATCAAACTTACAAGCTCCCACTTATCAAAAGCACTCAGTCCCATTTTTATATTCATTTTTACTCCATGAGAAATCAAAACACTCACTAAAACCCCCGATTTTCATAATTTCGTCAAAAATCGCACTTTGTGGGTTTTATGTGTTTTGAGGAAAATTTATTATGTCATCAAAATTTCTGGTTTTTTTCTTTCATTTTAGAGATAATTCAGCATATGCAACCAAGATCAATCATCATCAATCATTTCCTTTAATTATCTTTCATCAAACAAAGAAAAAGAACACTTACTCATAGAAACCCGAGTGTTCACGGCATGTATCCTGAGATTGAGAGGCTGCTAACGCTTCCCTCTTACCGCTAACGCACTCTCCAGTCCTGATCTATGTCCTCTACCACTCCATCAACATCGTTTGCTTCAAAATCGTCATCACCCCCATCCCCTTCTCTCTTCCATTGATGCATATGAACAACCCACAAGAGGAGAGAGGAGAGAGAAAGACTAAAAATCAGATTTTTAAATCTTCCATTAAAACGGGCAAGCTTACAGCCACCTCATTCCTCTCTCTGCCTTGATCGAGAATATCTCTCTCTCTCTCTCTCTCTCTCTCTCTCTCTCTCTCTCTCTCTCTCTCTCTCTCTCCAAAAAAATGGGTGTGTATCAGAGAGGCATTGATCAAATTTTGAGAGGGCGTTGATGTTTCCCTCTTTGGTCGACAATTTTTACATTAATTTGAGGCTTCTTGTTAAGCCTAATGTCTAAAACATTAAAATAATTGGTTCAGCTTTGTGTGTTCACATTGTCCCACAAGTGGATATTTCGATTTTGAGGGAACAAACGGACTCGGATTCGAGATCCTTTTGGACAGACGTCTTCGTAGCATTGAAATCTATAAACTTGGCCTTTGTCACACACTTTTTTGGCTCCCGAATCTAGTAACTGCTTTACAATGCCAAACATTGTGGGGATTAAATGGGAGACCAAACGACCTCTGATTGACAAACCGAGATATGCATTGGATTCCTGACATCGAAATGAATCTAGGAAAACTCTAGCTTTTGTCCATCCACCACCATTTGATTTTTTAATAAAAATTGGCTATTTAACACCTCTTGGGTACTTTTCGGCTCCAAAAACAGGCTCGTGCACTTCAAGAACGTGTCCAAATCGGGTCCTAAAATCTAGCTCTCATTGGCGACCACGTGATAGGGTGACTTAGTTTGTCAAATCCCATGAATATATTTGCACATGCATAACCACGAAGAGCATCAAGTTGATACAAAAAATACACAACAAAACAAACCACAGCTCTCACCTTAACCCCTGACAAAACCAAGGCATGAAATCCGCAAGGAGTAGGCCTAGCATAATCTAACAGAAAGCCCAAAGCTAGTCACTAACGGACTGCTCCAACACGGTCAAGCTAAAAAGAATTATTAAAGAGGTCATCCGAAGTGGTGGTTTGAACTTCCTACCTAACTAAGGACAACTTAACCAGGAGCTCCTCCTAGGCGAGGACTCCTATAGCCTAATCAATATATAGTTTTATTTAATATATTTTTCTTTTAGGATTTTAATGTTTTTTCATACTCGAGCATGTAAAAAGGAGGAAGCTGAGTGTAGTGACCCAAGGAGAATAGGACATCAACCTCAGGTCTTGTCTTGGTATCCAAGAACCTACCAAGCCCTCGTGAGGTGACACTTAAATCATTTTTTTCCTATTCATCTTCTGCTCACTTTTATTTTCGCTCCAACCTTCTTTATTTCTCTTCTTTTTCGGTTGGATGCCGCCCCTAGGAAGACAAGGCATTGGCCTCGTGTCTATGACTCGTCCCAAGGAACCTTCCAAGCCTTTGCAAGGCAATGATCAACATCTCATACCACTTTTCTTTATTTCCTTTTCTATTTTTTATAGGGGTTAGAACCCCTTTTTATACACCTCTGTATATTTTTATTCTTTCAAATATGCAGAGTTTTTCTTCTTTGCATATATTTTTTCTGGCAAGCTCTTCTACCTGCCTCACAACTAACATAAACTCCTAGAATGGCCACCTAGCAGGTCAGTAGAACAAGGTCACTAGAACTGCCTTCTAAAATAGCTCTTTTAGTGCTTGACAATGCCTTTATAGGAGAGGCAATGACTACTTAGACCTCCCTCAGACATAGCTGACCTATACCTAGGACTTCATGCCTTGATTGTCGATCCCCAACAAGAAAAGAAAGCCCTCACAAGTAACCAAACATATGCAACATAAAAATAAGATACTCATAAAGGAAAGATATCACATCTTGATTGGGCCACGAGAAGCTCCAGTGCAGCAGCAACAAAAGGCTCCCCCCAGGTTCCCGGTAATCTATCTAGCATAGCACTAAAACAAAACCTGTAAAATGCATCCGCACTAAATAGACAAATGGCCCTCTTGGCCTAACGAAAATAGCTCATTTGGTTGCATCTAATGGACAATATTTTTGGCATATATACTGCATCTTATCTGGCTAGTCAAGACCAAAGATATCATGATATGTGAGGGCTAGCCACATACTACTTATGTGAGTCAACTCAAAGCTTGATCTTGGGCTTATGCGAGTCAGCTCAAAGCTTAATCTTGGGCTTTTGTAGATCCACTAGCCCAAGCCTTTCTACTGATATCTTAGTAATAAGGGCCATCTATTCTTGGTTATTATGAGCTAAATGAATGACCTCATTGGGCTCATGAATCACAACTTTGTGCTCATTCAAACCTTCCCTGTTTGGATTTTGGCATAGGTCAAGGTTGCAACCCAAACTAGGTAGAACTTCAACCCTAGGCCCATCACCTAGATGCAACTTATGGTTGTGCTTATTGTCAGATGTGTCATTATGGCCGTTGATCTCATCCACTTGGTAAATCATCAAGGCATATCGACATGGAATTCTTGGTCTTTCATTTGGCACACCAACCACACATTTAGAAATTTTGGGTCTCCAAACCCATCTCAGATTCCTTTTTATATTCTTATGCTACCTCATTTTGCCAAATTGGTCTAATGGACTCAAAGTGGACTTATTGCTATAGCCAGATGGCCTCAAATCCTTAGGGCTTCTACTTAGCATAGGGGGCATGGTACATCTTCTTCATATGAGATATCTTCCCTTTCATTTGTCCACTCTACAACTACTTAGCCATTGGACCCATACTTTTACTAAAAGGAATAGCATCTTCTCAAAAGCATGATTCATCCATAAATTGAAAAGGTTTCTCAAGAGCCTTACTACCAGCACAACTAGGACCACACATAGCATGCTTATCCACACTTGTGGGCCCAATGGTTCTATCACTAGTGCTTCCACAGCTACCTCTCGTGAAAGTGTTGTAAGCCCTAATGGGACTTGCTTGGCATGGAACCTTTTTATCCCCAAGAGGCATCTTATCACTGCTCATAGGATTGCCACTTCCTACTTGGAGATTTTGACCACCAAGATCTCCCGCTAAGGTTGTCTTGGTATTAGTGAAAGGATTTTCTCTTTGCAAATTGGTTGGATATTTGGATGCACTTGCAATGAGCGGGGGAAACTCCAAAAGTTTTCCCAACATCTTTGGATATATTGCTCATAGTCAATTGCATGCCTCTTGGCCTCATTTAATGACTTAAGATCTCACATCCTCACTTGGATTTGCGTATTAATCTCTAAGCCACTCATAAAGAGCTCACATAGCACATCCCTAGGCAACATAGTAGTCCTTCTTGATCAAAGCCTAAGAATATCGTCAAAGGCTTTAGCGTATTCTTTAGTAGAAGGATAGGACTCTTGTCTAACCTGCATAAGCTATCCTAAAACGTGGGTCATATGCACCTTCTTTTCATATTCATATAAAAATTTATCACATAGCTCATCAAAGGATTTAATCAACCCTCTTGGGAGGCTTCAGTACCATTTCCTAGCTTCTCCCTCCAGGGTGCTAGAGAACACAAGCATCCGATGTGTGCCATCAAACCCACTTGCAAGGCACATGAGGCCGCATTCCTTTAAGTGCAACATTGGGTCCTCATTTACCATGGGGGATTCACTAGTAGTAATAAGGAGATGTCACCTGTGTGCAAGAAATATATGAAAATACCCCTTATCTGCCTCCTATTTATGGGACCTTACCTTATAAAATGTACCTTCCTTCCCTTAAATAATCCCCTCCCTTACACTCACGTGGTACCATACGATAAACCGTAGTGGACCCCCCAGGTCATTTACCAGCCCATGAAACACTCAAAGATCCCTATAAGGAGGAGGGAAGCGTTTAGGTGGGAAAGTGATGTAAAGTCTGATCTTTTGTTTGTGCATGTCATATAGGGCAATAATCATTTAAGTTTAAAGGGACTAGTAGCACGAGGAAACTCGATGCTAGTCTCTAGCAACGCAGTAACAATGTATAGATTAGAACTCATTGAAGGGATAATTTTCACACTCCACTTTGCTGATTTGTTTTAAAATAAAATGTTTGTGCACAATAGGCATCCACATTTGCATTTTGCATACCACATGGTATAAAATCTTGGATGTATAGCACATGTATGCCAAACATTGACCAACGCTGAGTGTGTGAGGAAGTCCTTGCTGTAGGATAGATGGGCAGTTCCTTGGGGTAAGTTCAATGAGGAAATCTCAATTCTTGGATCGTTTGATATACAAAAGAGTAGAGCTTGTATGCTTGTTCTTTATGTTGAGGCAGCACATCAAGGGGCCAATCCCCGAGACGTAGGAGAGCTGCAGTGAGGCCACGGTGTTTCAGCCGAGAGGTTGCCTCCTGTGTATGTGATACGTGGTATATTATACAAATGTGTATGGGATCTCTCTATGAGGAGTAGGGAAAGGTAAACATTGGACTATGTCCTATTACAACCGTAAGATCAATAATAGAGCTTAGTATAGTGTGCCCCTTAGACGCTCCTAGCCGCGAGGCCATGTGGGGTATCTTGTGTGTCTTAGAGGTTTGCTAGAGAGCTAATGTTGGGCTCATTTTTGGTCCCAACAGGTGGGGTCTATTGCCTTAGGTCCTGTCTTAACACCTTGCCAATATAGTGTTCCTACAATTAATGCAAATTTTAAAGCCTACTGTTTAATTTTTCTCTTCTTGGATTTTAGTAGAGTAGCTCCAGTCTCTCCTGTAGATAGATAGTGTGTTATAGCAACATACCAGGAGGTGAAAAAAGTTATATCAATCTTAAACAGTGTTTCCATGTCGCTTCCTTCAACCAAGACCTCTTTTGGCTCTCCCAAATCCACAAGACATTCTACAATGCCCTATAGCTTTGGTGGCTTGCTCTTAATCTCATAATTGAAGTCGTGCAAAGTGATTAACCACTTTGCCAAATAATCAATTAGCTATAACTTGTTCAGCAACAATAATCTAAGTCCTTCCACCTTCGTATAAAAAACCACCTTCTCATAAAGAATGTACTGCTGCCTGAACTTTTTGGTCGCAAACACCATCGCAAGGCTCAACTTCTCCATAAAGATATAGTTATTTTTTTATAAGCCCAACTTTTGACTAGCAAAGGCTATCGGATGGTACCATTTTTCCCCCCAAATTTGGGCCAAATAGTAGCTAATACTATGCATTGCTGCTGCTAAAAATATATAAAACAATTCACCCCTTTTAGGTGCTTTTAAAACAAGTGCTTTGGCAAGCTCCTACTTCACATCATCAAAAGATACTTTGCAAGCATCACTCCATGCAAATAGACAGTTAAAGGAAAATATGCTCATTAGTGGAAATGTTCTTTCTACCATGGCATTGATAAGCCTCTGATAATACCCTATTGATGACAGAAAGCTATGTACCTCCTTTGGAGTATGTGATAGACTCATAGCAACTATGACCTTTATCTTTTCAGGATTAGTTGTGATCCCTACTGAACTAACCACATGGCCTAGCAACAGCCCATAGGGTACTCCAAAGACAAACTTCCATGGGTTAAGAGCTATGCAAAATTGTGTGCAATGCTCAAACCACTTCTGCAAAATAATCAAGTGCCTTTCTCTTATGGTGGCTGCCCCTAGGTCATCGGTAAATATCCTCAACTCCACTTGGAAGATGTCACCAAAGGTCTTATCGGCTATCCATTGCCATGAACCAGATGCATTACATAAATCAAATGCCATCACATGGTATGCAAAGGTACCGAAGACAATAATGAATGTCGTTTTCAGCTTGTCTTGCTCAGCAATCACCATTTGGTTATACCCCTCAAAGCAATCCATGAACAAATATATTTCCCTACCTGCTAATTGATCCAAAATTTGGTCAATAAATGGCAACGGGTAGTAATCCTTAACAGTCTGCTTATTCAGCTCTCTAAAGTCTATGCAAAGCCGAGTTTGGTTATTTTTCTTCTTCCTAATCACTACTGGTGATGAATACCATTTTATATGCTGAATAGGGAAGATCAAACCCACTTTTTGCAACTTTTGTAGCTCGCCCCTTAGTTCAAAAGGCATGCGCCTTACTTTCTAACATACAGGTCGACTTCCTTCCTTTAGAGGAATGGTATGCACAGTCAGGCTGGGAGGAATGCCTCTAAGTTCGTCATAACTCTAAGCGAAGATGTCGCAAAACTCTTGAATTAAGGACACAAAGTCTTCACTTTCTTCTGAACTAAGCATGGAACCTAATTTAATCGGCTGTGAATAATTTGGTATACCAAGGTCCAACTCAATTACATCCGCATCTCTAATCCTATCCTACGGCTTTATCGGCTCATTCCAAGTTATCTAATAAATGTCCTTTGTAGTGGACCCTTCTTTACATCCATCGCTCAATGATGTCTCATTGCTAGAAGTTCATCTATTGTTCCTAGTTCAGTAGAGGATAAAGGAGCTCTCTCACTATGAGGAGACTCAAGTAAGCATCCACTATTACATGATTGGCACCTCTACCTAGAATCACTCGACCAGTGGGTATATCAACTTGACAATCTGTTTATAAGATCCATGACTTGCCGAGAAAAACTTGATAGCTAGGACATCCTACAAACCTTATCACCCTAAAGTCTAGATAGCATTCCATGCTTGCAATGGTAATGTGGACTGTAGTGATGCTACCTAGCCTCTCCATCAAGTCTAAACTCATGATATTGACGCAGGATCCAGTGTCCACGATAGCATGCTCCACTAATATTCCATCCACATATGCTGGAACCTTGGGACAATGCTTTTCAACATGCTCAAACCAATCTTCTCCTGCTTGTGCTATGCCCAAAGGTTCTACAATATACCCAATATGCAAGATTTTCTTAAATTCCTTGCATACTCCTAGAGAAATTTTAATCAATTGCAGGAGGTTCACATCTAGTTTAACGTCGCAAAGAGAACTTGCTAAATCAAAGTCGTGGTAGTTAGCCAAAGCTCTCTTCTCTCGCCAAACCATCCTCTCCTTTTGGCTTTGGTGCCTCTTTGTTAACTTTTTCCTTCTTTCTTGGCAATTCTTTATCCTTCTTGGGATCTCAACTTTACTATCAACAAGCCTTAGAGGTCCACCTTCCATATTAGGATTCAGGACTTGCTTTCCCCTAACATCTTGCTTAGGGTTTTCCTCGATAGATTTTACATTATCTTTGTCACCCTCTCTAGTATTTTGACCTCTTGTTACGGCTTGTAGATTAGAAGTTTTAGCACCATTAACACGTACAGCCTCAATAAGGCAGACTCCACTACCATGAGGCAACTCCCCTACAGTAACCTTTCCTCTTTGCAGTATTTGTCTTGGTCCATCATCTTGCTGGAGATTATTCCCTTATGCACGATGATTAACTGGACCTGGCTATTTACTTCCTTGTTAGAGAGAACTGATCTTACTCCAACAGATAGCAGCTAAGTGGCCAAACTTTCCACAAATATTGCATTTGACATTTGGAAAATTCCTAGGGAAATGTTGGCCACCACACCACTTACAGCTGAATCTTGAGGGGGCACCCTCTTCAGGGCATCGACTCCCTATTAAATTCTACTACTTCTTAAGGAAACTGACATCAACATCTATTTGTCTATATTGTTTGGTAATCATGTCAGTGTAGTGATTCATCATATCCTTAACTTCACCAAGGACATTTGAGGCACTTGACTCATAGCTGCGATCGTCTATCTGTCATCCTATCGGTCTAACCACTTGATTGGAAATTGGTCGTTGACTTACTAGGACAACATTAAGGTTTGTTGTTTGGCCTCCAACATTCCGTGGAGAGATCTGACTAGCCATAGGCATAATCACACTGGGAGGAGCTGGTAACATACGCAAAATTGGCATGATACTCCCTCTTCCATTCACATTTGACATGGGGTCTCCTTGACTCCCGTTGGTCAGTGCCAAATTATTGCCATTCCAATTTACCCTTGCTGCATAAGCCGCTTGCAAGTGCGACTCTACTCCTTCTGCTTGGGTAATAGCAATGTCAATGTTGGCCAAAGCGACACTACTCAATTGCACCTTGATGTTGAAATCTAATCCATGTAGGAAATATTACAACTGTGCAACCGGTGGAATGGGAAATTAAGTATCATGTTTGCGAAGAACTTGCTTTAGTTTCTTGACATAGGCATGGACATTCTCATTTGGCTCTTGGCGTGTTACATTCAATACATGCAACTAATATTATCCACCCCTCTCAAGGGCAAACTCCATATGAAAGGCCATGAAGAATTGGTCAATGGTACTTATGGTTATGGCCTCTAAATCGTGATAGCATACTATTTCCCTTCCTTTTATTATCATGTTGAAGAACATCATTAAGTATCCTTCATCTTGGATTTGATAGTTGAACGTGAGTTTTCGAAACTCATTAATATGGAGTTATCCATCTTCTTCTGCTAACCCATTGAAGATTGGTAAAGGTGCTCCTAATGCTGATAAATACGGTGCCTTTGCTATTGCAATGGGTTGTGCCATGGCTACTAACGGATTGACAATAGGAGTTTGTGTAGGTAAAACTACACCCCCACTTGAAGTGGGTTGATTGACTAGAAGAGGGGAAGTATTAGGACTTCCTCTTGCACTCAAAGGGCTGCTTATGACACTTGGGTTATTAAAACCACTGCATCTTATATGTATATCGGGTTGTTCCTTTGAGGAAAATAATGCCTTAGAATCTCAACTTGCCATCTAGCCCTCTCAACACATTTCTCTTTTTGTATTTCAACTTAACGGTTCTTGTCAAAGGACATAAACCAACTATTTGGTCCCTAGAGTCCCTAGATTTGGAACCACCACTTATTGGAAGCTCCCGGCAAACGCACCACTTGTTCGGACAAAAAACGGGCCCAACACTAGATCTCTAGCACTAGCCAGACCTCTAAGACATGCAAGATATCCCACACGGCCTCGCAGCTAGGAGCATCTAAGGGACACACTGTACTAAGCTCTAATATTGATATTTTGTTTGTAATAGGACACGGTCCAATGTTTTCCTTCCCCTACTCCTAAGAGGGATATCCCATATAGATTGGTATAATATACCACGTATCACATACACAGGAGGCAACCTCTTGGCTGAAACACCACGGCCTCACTACTGCAACTCTCCTACATCTTGGGGATTGGCCCCTTGATGTGTTGCCTCAACACAAAGAACAAGCATATGAGCTCCACTCTTTTGTATATCAAACAATCTAAGAGTTGATATTTCCTCACTGAACTTACCCCAAGGAATCACCCATATATCCTACAACAAGGACTTCCTCACACACTCAGTATTGGTTAATGTTTGGCATACAGGTTCTATGCATCCAAGATTTTATACCATGTGGCATGAAAAATGCAAATTTGGATACCTATTGTGTACGCAAACATTTTATTTTAAAACAAATCAACAAAGTGGAGTGTGAAAATCAGCCCTTTAATGATTTCCAATCTATACATTGTTGCTGTGTTGCTAGAGACTAGCACTGAGTTTCCTCGTGCTACTAGTCCTTTTAAACTTAAATGATTATCACCCTATATGACGTACACAAACAAAAGATCGCACTTTACATCGCTTTTCCACCTAAACGCTTCCACAACCCCTCTTTTCCCCCCTACCGATTATGTGTTGCATCATTGCATAAGTGCAGGGTTTTGTTTTTTTTGTCATTTTCAATGTATAAAGCAATAAAAATGCACTGTAACATATAAAGAAGGATGAGTTGAGGCTATACCTCATGCCTCAACCTTGCTAAACATTCATGAACGTAAGTCATATTTTTTCTTAATTTTTAAAGCATGAAAACATATTTTTATCTCAATTTTTCTATTTTCCCTATTTATTCATTCATAAAAATAGGATATTTTTGGATCTATGATTCTTGAATGGTTATGATTGCTGAAAGATGATTTTTATTAGGATTTTATTCCATGTAAATTTCTTTTTTCCACCCAAAACCAACAAAATCTTCATTTTTTCTCAAAAAAAGTGATTTTAAGGTTGTAAATTAATTATTATGATTATGTATCATTATGGTTCTACATTTCTTTTATGCAAAACCCTCAATCATGATGCAAACAAGATACAAACAAATTTTTTTTCCATATGAATTTCATTTAGACCATCAATCATAAAAAAGAAGCAAATTTCCTTTGTAAAAATGAGACATACCACTTATGCGCGTGTTGTTAGTTTTTTGATAATTAATACAGACTAACCAGTGATCATTCTTTAGTGTTGAACACCTTCCCTCAGCCTCTTAATCTTGGAGCGATCGATCATCATCAGACAAGCATCCTTCAGCCCCTCTTCTCCTTGATTTCCTTTATGTGAATCCCCATTTGGAAGATAGAGAGGGAGGAGAGACAAATATTAAATCTGGATAGGGCTATCCGAGCAGCCAATTCTCGTGCAAACATGGGTGATAGGGAGCGAAAGGTTGCAAAAAAACCACGTCGCCATGGGCCTGCAAAAATTCATGGATGATCTCTATTTTTTCTATTGTTTTCAGTCCCCATGGGCCTCCAAAAAAACCACGTCGCCTTCGGAGGGGGAGCAACGATCTGCAGGCTTCCATTTCAAAATGGCATCCTGCCCCCCTAAATTTCATTTTTAAAATTTTTTTATGAGGGCCCAATGCCCCCCCAAAATCCATGCCCAATGAGTTTTAATGTTGTCCTTTTTTGGCTTTGGCATGTCCGGCCTCCCCCACTTTGACTTCCCGACCTCCAATTCAACTTCCAAAAACTTCTGCCTGCCCAACTCAAAGTCTCCCACTGCAAGCCACATCCAAAAGTCTGACCTGACACTTTAAAAAATTAGGAAAATTCTGGAAGTGTCGCTCGGTGTGTCTTTAAAGCACTTTTGAAACCCATTTGTTGCTTGCCGCTTAAAATCGACCCAACTGCCTCTGCAACCTTCGACGGGATTCAATTTTCCCTTGAAATTTGGATTTTTGGACAAATTTCAGCACTTTTTTGGGGCAAAAATCCACCATTCACACCAGAACGAATTGAAAGCTAAATTCAGAGATGTCGAAAAGAAGGAAGTAGAAGAAATGTTGGCTAGAGAGTCCTCCAAAGATTGAAGCCCCCTTTGATTCGGTTCTGTAGAGTACACACCAATTGGGTAGAGCTAATTCCCTGATGAATGATGCAATCAAGAGGCAAGCACTAGAATGAGTCCAAAGGTACGTGAGAGGAGAGGAGAAAAAATTAAAGCTGAGAACAAGCTAGCAGCAGAAGCCTCTTTTGATGCCCTAGTAGTACTCTTTACAGAAGTCCTCATGGTGACTCAAGGTCCCCTTCCTAGTCAGATCTATCCTGGAAATATTGATGATAGGCCAGCAAATGTAGTCCCATTGCCCATATTTAAGAGGGAATACAATGAAGACCTTGATCTTCATTGTAGCATGTGTAGCTACCAATGCTAGAATCCCCGAGCATTGGTTGGTAATATTCCCCCCTAGTTTCAAAGGCACAACATTTCATTGGTATGCGAGACAAGCAGTAGGAACTTTTGGCACATGGGGCCTTACTCACTAAATTCATGCGTGAAGGTTTTTAAGAGCGGATGCGAGAGGAGTTCATGAACTTAAGTTAGTTCTTTGGGGAACCGGTAGAAGTATATGTCTCTAAAATGGAATCCATACTAAAAAGATGGACCAACCACCATTTAGATGAAGGCATCCAGAAGCAAGTTTGTGAAATTGTGAAGACCTATCAATTTTCAAGCTGCACTAGAAGGTGTAAGACTATATGATAAAGTTGAAGCAAGGCTTTCAATGACCTCAAGAAGAGGAGTCCTTCCCATGCCAGGAATGGTATACCCACCAAATGCAATCCCAATGATAGTTCCCTACCCCTATCCTAAAATACAAATAGTATCGTAGTACAGTGCACCGAATCCATAGTGACCGTAGATGATAGTACCTCAAATGATGGTTCAACCACAACAACCATGGTCTCAAAGAGTTCCCTTGATGTGCAACTCAAAAACAACAGTGGAACCCTACCGAATGGAACCAATAACCCCCAGTCTCAATGGACGCTTTGAATTAGAACCAAAATAGAGGACCCTCTGGATCAACCCAAGCAGTGTATACAATTATTGTAAAGGATTTCCAAAACCCAACAAGTACTCCAAGAGGTTAAAATTTGAAGGACTACATGTCCAATTCAATTGCGAGTATAAAGAAGGTGTTGATGGATGTGATTACAGAACAGTTATAGACACTAAAGGTGAATACCGCGAACATATCCACTCTTGTGGGAGATGGAAGAGATGTGATGCGATCTAATACATGGTATGGAAAGTGCCATCAAGTAGGACATTTAGCCACTAAATGTCATTCAGTGTTCGATCGGAATACAACATCTAGTGGCTAGGAGCATTTGAAGTAGATACCGAGGATTTTGATATATTGTATTGGATTTTTCATCGAACACCAATACCTGATGCTATTAAGAGACAACAAGCAGGAGGAGAGCTATTTTTTGAAGGATTTGGAAACTATAAGATTGAGTGGCACATAGTTGATGACTTAATACACTTAAATATATGTACAGGGTATCAAAGGGAGCCAACTCTAGATCTCCTTGACTATATTGCATGTCCCCAGCTAGAGAGTTGAAGTCAAGCAATTGGAATAGAGCTCCCTCTAGGCACAACAAGGATCCATAGTTTAAGCTGGTCCTAGATATTCCTTTAGTGAATGCCCATATATGTACACTTCATGCGCTTTGTAGGATAATTGAAAAGCTTGTTCATCTTTATATAGGATTTGCATGGAAGTTGAAGCCATTATCAGCTAGAACAGATGCTATAACAAAGATTGCAAAAGTCTTATCTACAATTGGTTTGCATGGTGGTAATGTTGTTATTGAACTAGATCTTCAAAAGTCTAAGGATGGCAATTGTGTCCCCAAAATGCCATCTATTTGTGGAGTGAATGCTAGAAGGTTCCTAGACTTTCATGGGAGACTTGGTAAGATAAACTCTAGGAATGGTGGCTCAACTATTAGATACAATGGAAGTCCCTACATAATGCATTTAAGGATCATGCTGATAATGAACAAGTTTGGAATAGAAAAGCCAATGCTTGGGAAACACTAGACAAAGTATTCTTTTATTGTGATAAAACAGAGTGGAATGATGATGATCTCAAATAACTCAAAAACCAATTGAACCTTTTTAAAAAGGCAATGATAGAAGTTCTTGGGGTAATCAACACTTCACTCACTATATGGTAAGAAGTTTGCATATGTATGTCTCTTTATTTTTTGACTCATATAAGGTTTTCTAATTGAATTTCTTTATTTGTTAACTATGTAACTTATTTTATACAAGCATGCTCCATATTTTATCAAGAAATATGGATCTCTATCTATTTGGTCAACCCAAGGTATGAAAAAAATCACATTATCAAGCAAGAACAAAATACTTTAGACACACAAGACATGGAGGTGGAAGATACAAAGCAAACAATTTATTAGAGATCTTTCAATGGTTCTACAGACAAATTTGGTACAAATTCAGGCTCAAAGTCACAATCGCATCATGTAATACATCATCTTTGGCAAGGACTATATCCACTATTATCCAAAGAAGAAAAGAGGGATATTTAAACTCTTATGCAAAGCAAAGATATTCTGAATGGTTACAAACTAGACAAAGAGATGGAAAAATATGGGTTTCAAGAAACCCTCAATATCTTTTAGTTTGACTCTGTTGTTGTAGAAGAGTCTTTAATTTCAGGAAATTCACTAGGTCCTCTAAGAAAATCTTTTGTTTCATCCCACTCGATGAGACCTCTACATTTCATGAACTCTTGTTTCCTAAAGCCTGGAAGGAGCTTCAAATTCTTGGCATCTCCAACAAGGAAGAGCAAATAAGAGGCAAGAACTCTAAAGCATCCTGCCCTAGATCCAATGTATATAGGCATGAAGCCAAAAAATCTTATAGTTTCTTCCTTCTCCACCAAAATTATATTGTCTGAACCTCTATTGAAAGCTTGGGATCCAATCACCTTGGAGATAGATTTCAAAGTCATTATTGGTAAGCTTGGAGAGCTTGACAACCTACTATGATAAATTTCAATTTTTTGATTATTTAAGCCTCCAATATAATGACCAAGGCCTTGACTTTTGCCAAGCTTCAATGGCCTTGAGCCCTTGAATCTTCCAAGAAAGTTGTATGCATCTTCAATTTCTATTTGCACAATAAACAATAAACCACAATAGTGTAAGATGTCAATAAATAAATATCCAAAAATATTTGTGTATAATGCATAACATACTCTAATATAAGTCACAATGGATATCTTAGAATTATCTTTCATAGCTTAGGGGTTTCATCTTCTTCAAGAAGACTATCATCATATAGATTTATTGAACTTTTTGGTTTCTCCTCTAATGGAGACTTCAGTTTCTCTACATACCCTATGTTATTAATACCAAGTCTCTGTTGAATTTGTAAGTACACTTCCTCCAAATGTATCCCCCCCTTTTCATATTCCACGATCTGATTAATAGAAGAATGCAAGGCTACAAAACTGTCTTGAAAATTCTCTCCCTCAAAATCAAGAGTTGCTAGCAATTCCTCTTCATAACCTATAAAATTGTTATCATTTTGACCCCATGCAGCAAGGATTGCCAAGAAGTAATCTTCTCTAAGATCAAAAAGGTGTTGAATATCATTTAGCAATACATATCACTTTTTGTTGATGAAATAATTGGGAAATTTTGGGACACATTCAAGAGGACTTTTTCAATATCTGCACTCAACTCTATCTCCTTTTCTTCCACTTTTATAATGTTCTCACTTTTAAACAAAGCAACATCAAATCCCTGCACTAACTAGTTCTCAGTATCCTCCTGAAACATATCACCCTTCTCTTCAACTTCTTTGTCTTTGCATGCAATATCCTCCGTCTTCTTCTCTTGTATTGTATCTAAAGAACAACTATTCATATATTGAAGATATACAATAAATCCAACATCCTTCTGTGTACAAGAAGATATTGTTGTTGATTCTGATGAAAAGGAAAATCTGCTTTCCACTTCGTGAATTCTTCATCAATAAGGCTAAACCTTGTTTGCAAAGTTGTTCTAGCAGCATTAGAAGCTTCCATTACATTGCTATAATGGACAAATCCCTCAATCTCTAGGCCTTCCACATGTCTATCATAAAACACATTAAAATCCTTTAGTTATCTTCAAGATCCTTCAAAAGCTCTTGCAAATCGAAGGGAACATTGAGCATATCTCTTATGTAAATAAATCTAGATGAAATTCCAGTTGCATGAAGAAAATCAAACAGCTTTTCATCACAGATGACCTCGAGATCCTCCTCCTCCATTCCCTCTAAAGAAAACTTCATTTTTTTTAGTCATCCTGATTACTCACAAAAGAAAATCCATTTAAAAAAAAGGGTCATAATATACAAATCCACATTTGCTCATATGCAGTAGACTAAAGAAAAATTGCTAAGAAAATTTAGGAAATACAAGATGAAAGAAATAATTAAAACTTTATGCACAAGAGAAAGCATGAAATTTCAAGTCTCATCAATCAAACTTTATTTAACATTTTTGACTCATGAAATGTGAGAACAATGATTCAGACTGCCTCACAATTCACAAAATCGCGTTTCACACGTCACTTTAAAAAAAAACTTGATGAATTCATGTTTTATACATCCGAAAAATTTGAGCAAAACAATGCCTCAAGAACATCAAAACCCCATCATTTTACAGGTTTACCAAACCAATATTTCTAAGTCCCTTATGTATCTTTCTCCTTTTAAACCAAACTAACATCTTCAATGCCTCGAAATTCAGGATTGTAGAGAAAAATATTAAGAAAAATGTGATACGTGATATTTGCAAGTCTTGCTCTTGATAGTAAATGGTTTCTTGTAAACATATGCTTGGTTTGGCTTTACATGATGCTTACAAGATAAAAAGTTGGTCAAAGACAAGACAATATACATGAAAGAAATAGTAACCAAAATCAGAACCTAAGTGTTCATATATATATATATATATATGTATATATATATATATATATATGTATATATATATATATATATGTATATATATATATACCAATGGTCACTGCATGCTTGATCAAAAAGTAAGCTACACTAATTCGGAGGACATGTGCTTAACATTTAAAAAAAAACTTGAAAATCGGAGCCATAAAAGTGCTATCATACTGAAAAAGTAAGTGGCACATGGTACAACTTCCCATGCAAAATAGTCTTCACTCACACATGTGAAGTTAACTACGCATTACAACTACCACACGTGTAAACCAACATCATTATAGACCCTATTTCTCAACTGCAATAGAGTTTTTTTCGAAGACAAAACTCTCTCTATGCTCAACCACACCAACACAATGCTAATTCGCAGTACAAAATTATTCTTCCACATAAGGGTACTAAATAAGGTTTTATCAACAGCATACGCACTCAACACTCAACAATGTAAGTTTTTTTTCTAAAATATGAGTAAGTTTTGAATCACTTGAACACTCCTACTAAATCATCCCCAAAAATTTCAAACATATGAAACATGATGGGTGCTAGCTTTCTCTTGTCTACATGAGCCCTCCTCGTATTTCATACGACTAAGACCTCCAAGTTTCTGTTGTAATGTGGGTGTAAGGTTTCTCTTGTACATTGAAGCCATCCTCACATTTCATATGTTTAACTTCATGCAGGTTATAGAACTTTGAATCTCTTTTAAGTTTCATAAGTTATAAAACTTCAAGCTTCAAGTAAATAACTGAGTTGAAATGAAAGAATCTCTTTTAATCTTTCAAATGCATGTGTGCATGTTGGAAAAACATATACTACAAAGTTGAAATTTGTAAGAGAGGGGGACTTAATAACGGGGAAACACTAGCTACATTGGCTGGTATATAAGGTGAGAGAGACTTAATTTTTCATTATCAGATAATTAATACAAGTCTTCTTTCTCCTTCACCTTGCTCTCCAAGCTTCCATGTCTTCTCTCTCTCTCTCTCTCTTCCTATCTTTCTCTCTCCATTTCTAGTCTTTCTCTCTCATCATACTTGTCTTTCTCTCTCTTCTACTCTTCTTCTTCTTTGCAGTCTTTTCTCTCTTCTTTCTCTCTCCTAGTCCCTCTCCTTGACAATTGGTATCAGAGCATAGGTTCTTGGTCCCAGTTAGTCCTTCATTTTACCCAGTTACAACTTTCTAGTTACATAGAATTTTGAGTCATAGGTACAGAGGTACATGGAGCAGTAGGGGAGTTCCCAAAGATTTCTGGACCACAAGGACTGCAGGCAGGAGCATTAATGGCAGCTTGGAGCAAGTTTGGAGGAAGGAAGATCGACTTTGCAGCTCGTTGGTCATTTTTGGCCCATTTTGAAGGTAAACTCTTAATAACCGTGGTCACAAGAGTTAGAAGAAAGTCTAGTTGGAGTTACTTTTCAGGGAGACTCTTCTCTCTCCCCATTTCTTAAGCTTCTTGCAAGCTCCCATGGAGGTAATCAGCCCCAAAATTTGCTCTTCTTCTTCCATGGAGTTTGTGTTCCTTCCCATGGGCTCCTTAAGCCTTTGAGCTACAGGGCAAGTGGTGGAAGTGTTATGTGAGACCTCCTCCCCCCTCCAGGCAGCTCCCTACATTTCACAGTGCAAAATGCGGGCTAATTCCAGGCCAAAATGATAGCACAAAAAGCTTCTTCTCCTTCTTGGCTCTCATTCCCAGCTTCTTGCATGTCATTTGGGCAAGATTGAAGCCTCCTTTCTCATCTTCTTGGACTTCTCTTCCATCTCAGAAACCCTAATCATATGCAGTCCATGGGAGCCATGAAAGCTTGGCATCAAGCTCAAGAATCTTGAAGATTTTGGTCTCTTCTTGGTTGTGGGGGTTCACTCTTCAAGCCTAGCTAAAGATTTGGCCATCAAGAAGCACGGGAAGAAGATTAGAAGCAAGATTTGAAGACATGCATTTGTGGGCAGCCATGGCTATGGAAGTAGAGCTTCAATTTCATCAAGAGCTCTTCATAGGAAGGTCCTGAGCCATCCTATCTCTAAGCTACAGCCACATTGGAGCTCATTCTCAAGATTTGAAGGCTTCTTGGAAGCAAGAAGGCATTATGGAGTGCTCATTTGGAAGGAATAGACCGATCAAGGAATTGAAAAATCCTTCTCCCCCAAGCTTGAATTCATCTCTTCTTGACGGAGCACAATCATTTTGGAGCTATGGAGCATGGGAACAAATTGGAGCTCTCATGAAGGACTGAAGTGGCATTAGTGGCTACAATCTTCATCAAACAACACAAGGTATCCGATTCTTGGCTCTCATTCTCTCCCAATAAGCCTCTTGTTGAGTCCTATCCACTTATTTGAGAGGATGCATGAGTCCAAGTAGGTAATAGGAGTCCCAAACATTGTATGCATGCTGAATATTAATCTCAGTCATTCTCATTTGATCCTATGGAATTGGAATGGATTTTATTCATACTAAAGCTTCATTGAGATCATACCTTTGCTTACCCATAACCCGTTTGGCTTCTTGTGAATTGGATGAGCCAAGAATTGATTAATAAATCCATTGTATAAGGGTGAGTTGGTAGTGAGTCACTGCCGGTAAGCTCACTATCCCTATTCCCAATTCCAATTCCATGCACTTCATGAAAAGCCCAAAATTTCCATTCCTAAAATGCATCTCATGCTAGGTGTTTAATTAATAAATGTTTGCCATGTATATTCCGGGTGAGGAAAAGCCCAATGCCAGGCGAGGTGGCAAGACAAAAGAGGGGTGACCCCCCTTGCCATCAAAGACCCTGAAGGGATGCACAACCCGGACCAGGGGGAACTTTGCCCACCTCCCGGTGATCCGGAGCCCAAAACTCGTTTGCAAGTGCAGGTATTTCTTGGGAAATTGAGAAATTGACTTGGCATAATGGAAATTTTGATGACTATGGCATGAACACTCTTGTGTGCATGGGATGTATGATTGTACTTCAGCAAATGTATATTTAGATACACATGCGACTATGTATGCAGTGATTTATGGGAATGTATTGCTTCACTTGGATTGAAGATGCATATATGTATCATGAGATACACCTATGTAGTCATATATGCAGTAAGGGTAGTGGTTATGCATGTATGAGAGCCTATCTTGTTGGATATGGTCATGGGAACGCTTATTCTTATGCTCAGTAATGCTGAAGTGATGCCAAACATGCTAAAGGATGCTAAAGTGATGTATGATGCCAAGTAAACAGTGAATCCCACAGTGCAATAGAAGGGGAACCCAATTTCAGCCCTCTTGTGATTGTTTCAGGGTGCTTTAGAGAAATTTCTTACATTTACAGAGGTGTTGCCACTCCCAAGAATTGAGGTGCTGACCTTGGAGATTACCCTCATGCCTTGCCAAGAACCCTACTCAGTTTTGGATACCCACTTGGAGCATACCAAATACCTATAGCCCAAAACAGGCCTTTCTTAGGTGTAGATAGGGTGCTGGACTGCACAGAACAGTCCCACATTTTTTATTACAATTTTTTTTGTATAAAAATTGGGAATCCGTGTCAATGATCATCTTGAAGAGGCATTGCTCCCTCAATTTTGAACAAAAAATTAGGTCAATAGGAGTTGTCTAGCTCTAGTTATAGCCAAAACAGTGACAGGTGGTCTCACGGGACTACACCTAGACATGGTAGGTAACAAGGGGAAAAACAAAGCAAATGAAGATATTCAGCAAACAGATAAGGGATGCCCGCACCTCCAGGGATGATACCAACTTTGAGGTTGAAGAGGAAGACCTCTCTCACACCGTGGGAAGTCTTAGTGCACTCAATCATACCCTCAGTTCACACGAGACTAGAATGCGGAGAGGCATAGGGAAGTAATGGAAGGTCAAGCTCAAATGGTGACAGAGATGCACCAAATGACCTCTACCATGGAAGCACTTGCAGCCAAGTTCTCAATGTATATGGATTCCCAAATGAAAGGCAAGGAAAAAGAGGATAGACCAAGCATGCAAGCTGAAAGAGTGACCATCCATTCGTGAATGCAGCCTATGCAAGTACCCAAGGTATTTTGGGAAGAACGGGCATTCCCAACATCAACTTTGAGCAAGGAGAGCCCTCACAAAGGCATGAGGAGCCCATAAACAATGGAATGAGGAGTAACTCTCAGCCACCACCCACGCCCATGCCACCTATGCGTGCTCAGCCATCTTTTGGAAGGAATCACTCAAACAATGGGTCATTTCTTGGCAGCCCAATGGATCAGCCCCACTTTAGGTATATGGGACAACCCCCAACCATGAAAGGGAGTTGAAAGAAAAAATCATTTTCTCAAAGTTCAATGGCCAGTCATCCTCCTCGGCTGAATTAGAAGAATGGCTCTCGAAGCTTGAAGACTACTTTGACATAATGCCAAGAAATGACAATCAAAAGATACACTTTGCTACGATACACTTAGAGGGCTTTGCCCACATGTGGTGGCGGTACATAAAGAGGGAAAATTAGTAGCTTGTTGACACTTGGGATGCATTCAAAACTCTTATGATTCAAGTCTTTGTATCTTTGATTGAGAAGGAGAAGCTTGCAAGGCAATGGTATGACTTAGAGCAATGTGGGATGACGGTGCATGAATGCACAAACCAATTCCTCAATCTCACAATGTATGTTGAGTCCATTAGTGACGATGCAAAGCTTCACAAGTACATTTATGGTTTGGATTCCCAACTCTTGGCAGCTGATGTTTCAGCCCAAAGTCCATCAGATTTGTTCAAAGCTATTGAGTTGGCTGAGAGGTACTCTCGTAAGTGTCAAGATTGTGGGAGAGAAGGAAGGAGTCTCACTTGTAGCTTTCTTGCTTGCACAATGGGGGAATACACACAAGAGTGGAGGCTAAAAACAATTTTCCTCTTCTTAGTTGTGTAAGCCAAAAAGAACTCTAGTACATAGAAATAGAAGAACCCTATATATGGATCTCAAACCAAACTCAACTAACTAAGGTGGTATACTAACTGAGCCACGAACTAGAGTAGATAAGGATAGCTGTCATCTAGCTATTATTCATGGGCGGTGTACCAACCGCATCTGCAACTGACAAGTCGGTGACATAAATGCACAACAGTCACCCTGGCATATCACGAGTGGAGCTCGATATCTCAACACTCCCCCTCGAGCTCAATCCCAATTCCTGCACACCAAGCAGGTCTCTGAACTTGCGCAGCTTCTCTGCGCCTAATACCTTCGTAAATATGTCAGCTACCTGATCCTCTGTGCTGACATAAACTAGATCAATAAGACCTAGTAAAACCCTCTCCCACACATAGTGATAATGCACCTCAATGTGCTTTATTCTAGCATGATAGACTGGGTTATTTGCCAAGTGTATACTACTCATGTTGTTACAATAAATGACAACTGGCCCATCTGTAGACTGATGCATATCATAAAGTAGCTTATGCAACCAAGCTACCTCACATGCAGCCATTGCTGCACCCCTGTACTCAGCCTCTGTGCTCGACAAGGCAACTGTAGGCTGTTTCTTGCTGCTCCAAGTGACTGCAGCACTCCCAAAAGAGAACACATATCCACTGGTAGATTGTCTATCAGAAATACTATCAGCCCAATCAGCATCAGTGTATCCATGCAACTGTATCTAAACCCTAGTCTCATAAAATAGTCCATATTGCAATGTGGACTTCACATACCTGAGTATGCGTCTAGCTGCATCCAGATGCGGTTTCCTTGGAGCCTGCATAAACTGACTTACCAATCCAACAGCATAGCTCAAATCTGGCCTCGTAATAGTCATATAAATCAAACTTCCTACTATGAGTATGTACATAGTAGGGTCTTCCAGAAGCTCACCTGCATCTGTGCTCAGCTTCACATTTTGCTCCAAAGGAACTGAAATAGGCTTACAGCCTGTCATCCCATATTTGGACAGCATGTCCAATCCATACTGCCCCTGCAAGAGCTATATCCCACTTGGTGATCTAATCACTTCAATGCCCAAGAAATAATGCAGCTCTCCCAAATCCTTCATCTCAAACTTCTGCTTCAATAGCATTTTCACATGAAGGATATCTTCATCACTGTCACCTGTCATAATCAAATCATCAACATAAATGACAAGTAGCATAATACCTTTCTCTGTTTTTCTCACATAAAGTGAGAAATCTGCGTTGAAAATCTGAAAGCCAATAGTGACAAGATACTATCCTATCTTGTCAGACCATGCTCTAGGTGCTTGCTTCAAGCCATACAATGCTTTCTTCAACCTGCAAACAAACTCAGGATGAACAGCATGCACATAACCTGGTGGCTGCTCCATATATACCTCTTCTTGCAAATCACCATGTAAGAAGGCATTCTTTACATCCATCTGATGTAAAGACCATTCCTTTGATGCAGCCATAGCAATGACTGCTCTTACGGTTGCCATCCTTGCAACCGGACTAAATGTTTCTTCATAATCGATGCCATATGTTTGTGCATATCCCTTGACTACTAATCTTGCCTTGTATCTATTCACAGAACCATCTGCATTGTGTTTCCCCTTATAAACCCAGTTACAACCAATTGCATGCTTATCTTTAGGCAAAGGTACCAATTCCCATGTAGCATTTGCTTCCAAGGCATCCATTTCTTCATCCATGGCTTTCTCCCATTTTTCTTTTCCCATGGCTTGCTCAAAAGAAGTGGGTTCTGGTTCCTGTATCACTTTGACCATATATGCATAGTGAATGGCTGTAAATCCATCGTATTTCAGCCTATCCACAGGATACCTAGCTCTGGTAGACCTACGCAAAGTAGGTTCACTCCCAGGTGCTCTCAAAACATCCCTGGTCTTCCTTACTCCAAGTGTAACAATAGAAGGAATACCCAACTCATCATCAATGCTCTGTTCTGAGCCACTGGATTCACCATCCACATACGAGTGACCTGCATTCACATCAAACATGGGCTGATCTACCTTCTCTTTTCCTTTTCGTGATACCTGCATACCAATATCTGCATTGCTTTCAGAAGATTCTCTTGTTCTCAATCTGCCTGTCCATGGCGAAGAATGTGAACCACTACTAGAGGACGCTCCAGGTCCACTAATATCTTGTGACTGCTGCTGTGAATTCTGTGCAGCATTACCATTTTGTGCATCTACATTATCAATCACATTTACTGGTTTATACCAGCTACTCATCTCATCAAAAGTTGCTCACTGTAAACTTACGAGTAGAAGGGTTATAGCATCTATACCTTTCTGCTGCAAAGAGTAACCAATAAAGATGTACTTCTCAGCTTTTGGATCCAACTTGGATCTCATCTCATCTGGCACATGAACATAGGCAATGCAGCCAAAATTCTTCAAATGAGAAATATCCGGTTTCCTACCAGTATACCTCTCCTCTGGAGTCATCCCATGTATTGCTGCAGTGGGAGTCCTATTCATTATGTAGACTGTTGTAGCAACTGCCTCAGCCCAATAAAAATCTGGCAGGTCTTTTTCATTGAGCATGGCACGAGATACCTCTCCAATGTGCATGTTTTTCCTTTCTGCAATTCCATTCTATTGTGGGGTATGACTGCATGAATATTGCTGCTTTATGCCATGCTCCTGCAGGAACCTTGCAAACTCATTTGAGAGGTACTCTCCCCCTCCATCTGACCTTAGGCATTTTATTTGCAGGCCTCTTTCTTTTTCAACCATAGCTTTAAGAGTTTTGAAATGCCCAAAAACTTCACTTTTCTTTTTCATAAAATACACCCAAACTTTTCTGCTATAGTCATCAATAAAAGTGACAAAATAATGACAGCCTCCAAGAGATGCAGCTTCAGTAGTCCACGCATCAGAGTGGATTAATTCCAATGGCTTCTTACTCTCTTGAACATGTCTAGGAAATGGTTTCCTTGCCTGTTTTCCAAATTGACAGGCTTCACATACCTTATGCATTTCTGCAACCTTGAATTTAGGCAATCCTACAATAATATTTTGGGCCTGCATTGATTTAAGTCGCTGTACATTAACATGACCAATGCGTTTATGCCAGATATCAATATCTGCAACTACACCGGTCCCATGTGCAAACATTGCTGCACTCAATTCGGGCATGTCTGCATCCAACGTAAACATTCTGCCCTTCTTATTTCCTTTTTCTATCAAGCGACCTTTATTTTTCATATCCTCAACAAAGCATCCATGAGGATTAAATCTGACTTGCAAGCCCTGCTCAACCATTTGACCAACAGAAACCAGATTCTTGGTGATATTCGGGACATGAAATACATCGAACATGTATTTCTTTTTCCCATCCTGCATAGACAAATGAATTTTTCCAATCTGCACAATAGGATGTGCAGTATCATCACCAGTCTCCACAAATCCTGGTTTTTCCATTTTCCTTGCATCCTCCATCCATTCTGCATGACCTATCATGTGGTTTGATGCACCTGAGTCAACATACCATACATCGTTGCTTTCTTCTGCACTTGTCACAGAATTGTTCATGTGCTGCACCATAAACAAATAATCATTTTTGTCATCACCCTATCTACTAGAAGATGTATAATTCCCTTGTTGCAATTTTCCATTCATGATGTCATTTTGCTTTTTATAGCAGTCTTTAGCCATATGGCCCATTTTACCACAGTAGTAGCATTCAACATTATTGTTTGCATTTTGGCCTCTTTGCCATCCACCATGACCTCTTTGGCTTCCCCCTGCCTCTAGAGTTACCACGTCCTCCTCCATAGGACTGGTTTTCTTGAGTTTGCTGCATATTCTGATTTCTACCACGGCCTCCAGATCGGCCTCCTCTACCTCTGCCTCTACCTCTTCCAGCATTTGAGTAGAAGACAGCTTCTTTTGAAGTTCCTCCTAAAGAAGAAGCACCACCATTTCTCTGCTCCTCAGAAATTAGAAGAGCAATCAACTCCTCAAAATCATGAAATCTTTCAGGATGGAAATGGATGTTCGGAACTGTGCATAATCCTTTCCTAGACCATTCAAGGTCACAGAAACTAAATCATCATCTTCCATTGGAGACCCAATGGAAGCAAGTGTATCTGCAATCTTCTTCACCTTCATGTGGTAGTCATTGATGCTCATATTTTCTCTTTGCACATTATGCAACTCTTTCTTGAGCTGCATTTTCCTGGCTTGCGTATTTGTGCTATACATTTTTGACAAAGTATCCTATGCCTTCTTTGGCGTACTTGCATCTTGAATATGCACAATCATAGAGTTTGAAATGCTGATAGATAGCCAATACATAACTTTCCTGGCTCTCTCATGCCATGCTTTAAATGCCTGCATTTGCTATTGATTGGGAACATCAAGAAGAACTGGTTCTTCTTCAATTCCTGCAACAAATTCCCAATATCCTTTTCCCATAAGGAAATTCGTCATTCTAAACTTCCATGCTTGGAAGTTGTTATTGTCATGCTTTTCAGTGACAATCTGTGAAAGAGAATCAAACGCCATTACAGAGCACTGCAAAAAATTCTGTCACCACTGCAAAGAACACAGCTTCAGCCTCACAAGGGCAAATCTGCAAAACTGAGGAAAGTGGTATTTGACCACACAGTCACTTCCTAGTGATGATTTTGCATCAACAGGCAACAAGGATGATTCTGTAACTCCCAATGTCTCTGCGCACAAGCATATGATGCAATTTCTATAGTAAATTTTCACCGACCTGTAGAACAGTGGTCGCACAGCATAAAACTGGGCCTTTTCCTGAGTGCGTGCAGAAAACTTCCGCCTCCAAAACAGGCCCCGAAATGGCCTCAAATAAAAAAAACAGGGTCGCCGAGGGCTAAAGCCCCTTCACGCAGCATATACTGCCCTCTTGCTTCACCGTGAAGGGCGTCTCAACCTGAGACAATGCACTCTTGCACTTTTCGGCTGTGCTACCTGCAGAGACTTGCTCCCAAAACAGAAGAATGAAAGCAACACTATTCCTCTTACCAGAACACCGCGAACTTGGCTTGCTTTCTTGAGCTCCTTACCACGAACAAGGCTCTGATACCATATCAAGATTGTGGGAGAGAAGGAAGGAGTCTCACTTATAGCTTTCTTGCTGGCACAATGGGGGAATACACACAAGGGTGGAGGCTGAAAACAGTTTTCCTCTTCTTAGTTGTGTAAGCCAAAAATAACTCTAGTACATAGAAATAGAAGAACCCTATATATGGGTCTCAAACCAAACTCAACTAACTAAGGTGGCATACTAACTGAGCCACGAACTAGAGTAGATAAGGATAGCTGTCATCTAGCTATTATTCATGGGCGGTGTACCAACCGCATCTGCAAATGACAAGTCAGTGACATAAATGCACAACGGTCACCCTGGCATATCACGAGTGAAGCTCGATATCTCAACAGTAAGTACCGCCGAGATGCTATTGAGAATCAGCAATCACACTCACTAAACAGCCTCTTTGTATGGAGCTTCAGGGTCAAGGATATGCAGGCTAACCTATCCCATATGCACAATGGTGCCTACTGCAGTTTCCTACTTTCCTATAAAGCATTGTACTTGCTTCCTTTTCTTAATGCAATGATAGTACTCTTTTCTTTTCAGTGAAGTGTCAATGTCATTGTCCACATACACAAGATTGTGTTTATGAGTCCAAGTCTCAATCTTGGAACCTAATTCACTTGTGTAACAAACAGTGTCTTTTCCATCATGAGTCCACACTTCTCCTTCCATCCTCCATAGCTTTCGCCTTTGCCATGCTCTAGATCCCGCATTTCTCACATGGTATCAGAGCCCAGTTGGGCATGGCATTGCTTCTCCAGCCTCTCTTGATTCCTCTCAACCTCAATCTAGCTCAATGTCAGCTTATGACTTCATCTCCCAACTCTACTCTCACTGAAGCTTCCATGGCAGCCATAGCCAGTAGCACCCTGTCAGATTGAGCTGCTTATATCTCACTCCACGGGTCAAATCTCTTGGAGCTTCCTTCTGGAAAAGTATTCCCCAACTCACAAATCTTCCCTGTATCACATCAATCTAGGACATTTGACCATCTGAAGCTCAATATTGTGAAAATTCTCAATCTCTGCTCTGTGTCTGCCATAGCCAGACAGGACCTACCTTACTTGGAGCTTCAATAACCGCTCAACCAGGCCATTTCAGCTCTTGATTTCTTCTAGGGAGTTGTTCCTCTACTCAAGGCACTTCATCTTGGCATGTAAATCGATCACATTCCTGCGCCCTGACCCTGGCATTACAAAAATCGTGGAAACCTGTCTCGAACTGCGCTGAATTTGTTCGAGTTGCCTGCGCGCGCCATTCTGCCAGCGATCTTGATGATTATCATGGGGCTTTGATAGCCCATGAAGTCAGCTTCCTAGGCATGTAAAAATTTTTGAAAATGATCAAGTATAGCTCCTGCAATTTGAGAAAAACTAGGCCCCTGTCTCAGAAACCCTAATTCCACCATAGCCAAAATTTCTCAAGCTTTTTTTTCTCAGTTTTTCTTTCTCCTGACACTCAACCCAAGCCTCTGTCACTCTAATCCATTGATCCAGCATCAAATCAAGGAGGGGAAGGACCTGAGAAGATTAAAGAACGATCGAACGATCCCAAACAAGAAGAATTAAGCTCAACATCAACACTAACATAGTGTGTTTTCACACTGTCACTAACTGTATCTCTTGACACACTGCATTCTGCTCTTCTAATAAAATCTCAGAATTCTGGTGTTGATTTGCTGCTGATCTTGCAACCTCAACATGGGAAAAGACTCTCCAAATGCTCGATTCAAAGGAGTCGGGTTTCACACCTGGCAAACCCGCATCAAGCTCATCGTGATGAAGAAGGGTCTTTGGGCCATCACAAATGGCAAAGAGAAGAAACCTCGGGGCGCGGACCTTGCAACTACTTGGCAAAAGAATGATGACAGAGCCCAGGCCATTATCAAACAGGAGCTAGACGACAGTTATATCCACCATGTGGATAACTGTGAGACCTCACAGGATACATGGAAAAGACTTGACACCCTGTTCGGTGCACAATCTAAATCATCAAAGTATGGTCTCCTGATTGAGTTCTTCAGGCTTGAAATGAAGTCCAGCACATCACTTGCCACACATCTCAATTACATGGAAGGACTCCTAACCCAACTTGCAGGAATCAACATTAAAATGGATGAAGATGTTTGCATCGGTGTTCTACTTAAGAGTTTGCCTCTTGAATATAATAATGTATCAACAACTTTAATCAACATGCCAAATCCTGAACTTCTTGATATCCAGGCATCTCTGTTAGAAGAAGAAAATAAACTTAAAAGCAAAGAAGAGCCCAGCACTTCAAAGGATGAACAAATGTTATATGTAAACAACAGATACAAAGGTAAAAAGGAACCGCTCTTCTGTTACTTCTGCAAAAGGACCGGACATACTGAGAAGTTCTGTCATGCTAGGAAGAGGTCCCAAAAGGCGTATCTTGCAGCTGTGAAAGAAGAAGAAGACCATGGACCAAAAGATGAAGAAGAAGATGAAGATGAAGACCACCAGGATCGGAAGGACAAGACTCATCAGTCCTTCTACTCTCATAACTCTGATAGACTATTTTAAAAGCCTTGTACTTCCTTGCCCTAATGCTTCCTGCCATAAGCTTTGTAAAACTCCTTATGTAACTTGGCATTACAGTCCCTGTACACTTTGTGAGGCCCCTGTTACAGCCTCTGGATGTCCATCATGTTTTGGTGCCCTCACTTAGCCTTTTCTGCAACAGCCTCTGGTGTCTACCATGTTTGTGGTGTACCCACACTTTGCAGGTGGTTCTCATTACAGCCTCTACACACTTTGTGCCTTTCTAGTTGTGATTGAGGAGGGGTGTTGAGAATCAGCAATCACACTCACTAAACAGCCTCTTTGTATGGAGCTTCAGGGTCAAGGATATGCAAGCTAACCTATCCCATATGCACAATGGTGCTTACTGCAGTTTCCTACTTTCCTATAAAGCATTGTACTTGCTTCCTTTTCTTAATGCAATGATAGTACTCTTTTCTTTTCAGTGAAGTGTCAATGTCATTGTCCACATACACAAGATTGTGTTTATGAGTCCAAGTCTCAATCTTGGAACCTAATTCACTTGTGTAACAAACAGTGTCTTTTCCATCATGCATTGATAGATAGAAGCTTTAATCAGCTAAAAGATTTGCTTACTTCAGCCCCTATCTTGGTATGCCCTGATTTTTCTAGGGAATTCACCATTCAATGTGATGCCAGTGGGAGAGGAATTGGTGCAGTCTTGTTGCAAGAACATGGGGCCATAGCTTTTGAGAGCCGAAAACTAGCTGAAAATGAGAGGGTTATGAATGTCTATGATCAGGAAATGCTGGCCATCCTTCATGCCATCAAGAGATGGCATCATTATTTGTATGGCAGCCGGTTTAGAGTGAAAAGCGACCATAGAGTACTCAAGTACTTCTTGTCTTAGTCAAATCTGATTCTAAAGCAGAGGAGATGGGTAGCCACCTTACAAAACTATGACTTTGACATCACCCACACTCGTGGGAAGGACAATGTAGTGGCTGATTACCTATCTAGGATGTGGGCATGTAAAGTCTCTGCTATCATGGAGTTACATAGTGATTAGATACATGAGCTTCAGGAGGCTTTTCTGTTGGATGCTGATTTCAACAGTGTATTTCAAAAATTACAGCAAGGACAATGTGTGGAAAACTATTCTATCAATTGAAAAATGGGCTTTTATGGTATAATGGCCAAATTGCCGTCGCTCATGCTTCCCCATTCAAGCAGAAAATCATGCAGGAGATGCATTCAGCCCCTATATCTGGTCATTTGGGAGTCTTTAAGACCTATGACAAAATTTCTAAAAGCTTTTACTGGAAGGGCCTTTGGAGAGATGTGAAAGACTTCGTCTTGGGCTGCATGCCTTGTCAGCAAAACAAGGACAACACCTTAAAACCACCTGATTTACTTCAGCCATTGCCTATGCTTGAAGGCAAGTGGACACACATCAATATGGACTTCATTACCGGCCTACCGGTGACCAAGAAAGGTTGGGACAGCATCTATGTAGTTGTGGACAGACTCATAAAGGCAGCCCATTTCATTCCCACAAAGACTTAGTATAATGCTTCTCAAATAGCCAACCAATTCATGGAATATGTTTTCAAATTACATGGCTTACCACAGGTCATTGTGCATGACCGAGATGCTAAGTTTACGAGTAACTTTTGGTAGGTAGTTTTCAGCTCTATGGGCACTCAGTTAGCCCCTTCCACTGCTTACCATCCACAAACAGATAGTCAAATAGAAAGGGTTAACAAATGGATGGAAACTTACTTGAGGCATTTATGTCATGATGTGCAACATGCTTGGGACTCATGGTTGTATTTGGCTGAGTTTGCCTATAATAACTCTACACATGCTAGCATTGGAGTTTCACCTTTTGAGGCCCTATATGGCTACAAGGTGCCCTTTCCTGTGGTTATCTTCAATGATAAAATAAATCCACAAAGCAAGGAAGAATTGAATAGAATGCAGGCCTTACTTCAGTAGTGTAAAGCTAACTTGAAGAGAGCTCAAGATCAAATGAAGCTTTATGTTGATGACAAAAGATGGGATATGGAGTTCCAAGAAGGGGATTTGGTGCTCTTGAAAGTGCCTAAGTCTAGATATACCTCCCTTAAAGATGGGTCCAGCAATAAGTTGGCACACAGGTTCTATGGACCATACCGGATTATCAAGAGAGCGGGAGACTTGGCATATCGATTGGCATTACCCCCATCTACGAAGATCCATAATGTCTTCCATGTGAGTCAATTGAAGCCCTTCATTGGCTCAGCAATGGACTATGTTGAGGAACTCCCACCGATAGATTAAGAAGGCATTATTCAATACATACCCAAAAAAGTCATAGGACAAATGGAAAAGAGGCTTCGCTCTTGCTCGATCATGGAATACTTGATTAAGTGGCAAGGTTTACCACTCGAAAAAGCTTCTTGGAGGCCAGCTTCAGTTTTCAAGAGTTCCCATACCTTTTAGAAGCAGATTTGGCTTAAATCTAGCTAACTATGGCCATGTTTTTCTCCCAGACTGCAGACATCACTCTGTTTTAAAGTAGATTTTATTATGTACTATGGATAGCTATGCACGCCATACATGGGCTGAAAGTACTTCTTGAGAGCTCCATTTTGATGTATAGCACACCCCGTTCGGAGCCTCCTGCAGAAAGTTATGACAGATTCACTATAGCAGGGTCCTATAGTAAACAGCTTGTTGTCCACTATCTGCAGCCCATATTTACTCCAAATATTTTTGTCAAAACTCATGTTTATAACTCCCCAATAAGGCCCATGTATCATACATACCCCATGACCTATCATACACAATAATACCTCTTCATTCATCAATATACCCTTGTAATAATGTAGTAGAGTAGTACTCTGATCAGCCCCTCCCAGTTACCACATGTGCCCAAATTGTTTTTGAGGGCAAAAACCTTTGGGTGGGGATGGAATGTAAGAGAGGGCGACTTAATAATGGGGAAATACTAGCTACACTGGTTGGTATATAAGGTGAGAGAGACTTAATTTTTCATTATCACATAATTAATACAAGTCTTCTTTCTCCTTCACCTTGCTCTCCAAGCTTCTATGTCTTCTCTCTCCTCGTACCTATTTTTCTCTCTCTTCTGCTCTTTTTCTTCTTCTTCTCTGCAGTATTCTCTCTCTTCTTTCTCTCTCCTAGTCCCTCTCCTTGACAAAATTTAAAAAAATTATCAATCAAGAAGGGTAAAGATGTTTAGGGTTAATAATTTTGCCCAAAAAGTAGTCTAAAAGTTGAGTTGATTCTCATAGAGGGTTAAAGGTGAAGATACCTCATAGAATAGATGAGTTGAATACAACTAGGCCTACCATGTTTGTTATGTGACGTATGAAACACGAATGGTGTTATGTTCTTTTTTTGGAGTAAGGCCATATCGCGTTTCATCCAACTTGAGCATGCATTGTTCTCCTTGTGCCATATGAAACATGATATGGTGTTGAGTTCCCTGGTCTTCAAGGCCTACTCATGTTTCATATGTCTTGCGTACTGTTTTATTGAAATTGGATTTAGATTTTGTGATTAGTGTTTTCCTGCTACTTCGTGATTGTAGATATATTGAAATGAGAGATTAGGAGATATTTCCTAATTTGTTAGTATTATTTGTTTTTTTTAATGTTTTCGATGGCTAGAACTAAGTCCACTACAAGAAGCAGAAAATTGACCCTAGAGGTCTTGCTTCCAAGATATATCAGTCCTCCAAGCCTTCTAAACTTTCAAGGAAATCAAAGCCAAGAAGAAGGTTCTCACAACATGTGAGGTGCCTTAAGGAGATTAGAAGTGAAATGAAGGCTCTGAATAATGCAACTACAAAGCTATCTTTTCAGAGGCTTGTTAGAGAAATCTGTGACAAGCATATTTTACAGAGTTTTAGATGGACTAGGGCAGGTCTCAATTGTATTTAGGAGGCTACAGAGGAGTTTTTGATTGAGTTTTTCCAAGATTCTTATATCTGTGCGGCTCATGCACATAGGCTTACACTTATGGTTAAAGATATGATTATTCTCAGGAGATTGAGATACAGGTTTTCAAAGGTCCTTGAGCCAGTCCCTCTTTCTAATGTTAAGGCTATGGTGGTGATGATGGTAGAGCTAGTGATGGTGGCAACGGTGGTGACAGTGGCGGTGGCGATGGTAGCAGCGATGGTGGTGGTGGTGGAAGTGGAAGTGGAGGTGGAGATGGACACATCTAAAGTTGGAATAAGTGAACTATGTGGAATAAGAATAGAAGGGTTGCCAAAAAAAACTTCCTCAAAAGCTCGCTTAAAAACTCGATTCTTGCCCTTCCCCGGAGCTTTATTAGTTACAAACTTGGTCACTTATGTTATCCATATGCTCATGGATGTAGATTTGATACTTCTTGGGTTCTCAAATTTTATGCCATTTGATGTTGTTGGTTGTAATGCATCTATGTACTTGGATCTCTAACAGTATTTGGTACCTTGGTGGTTTATGCTCTTACTTAATTACTAGTTGCATTATATACCCTAGTTGCTACCTGGATTTCCCTACTAGTGAGAGCTTGTCATCTTAGGCTTTTTCCTACTGTTAGATACTCTTTTATTGCAATTTTATGGATAGCAATATTGAAATTTAGTTTTGAGCCAATTTTTTTATAACAAACACTTGATTTGAGCATAGCAGTGCATTTATTTTGTGGACAACCATACATTGTATTGCACATTGCCTCTTCCATTTAGTTTTGGGCTAGTTTTGGGACATGTTTACTATTATTATAGTGGCCCATTCACTCTTTGCTTTGTAGTCATAATGACATCTGCTTCTAGGAATATTACCATTTTCAACATGGATAAGTTGGATGGCAACAAATTCAATTATTGGAAAACCAGGATATGGCAAGTTTTGATTCAAAAGAATCAAATTAGACCATTGAAATGCAAAGGCATAAAGCTATAATAATTTGACATAAAGGATTGGTCTGATCTTGATGAATTATGCAAGTCCACCATCATCTTATCTTTGTCAAAGTAGGTTTATTTTAATTTCATTGAGATAGAGGGTGGTGCTTGGGAGTTATGGGAGAAAATATGTGGTTGTTAATCATAAGCAAAGCTTTGCTCACCAATTGTATTAGCTTAAGAAACTCATAGATCTTTGTATGAAGGAAGGCGATGCTATGTCAACTCACTTGAATATTTTAAATGTGCCTCCATATAGAAAGAAGAAAAATGATACTGGTCTGAAGGCTGAAGATGTTATGCATGAAAATGACACAAGACAGCATGAGAAAGGGGAAAAGGCCACAGTAGAGCATGGAGATAAATGGAGGGAGTTTAAAAGAAAGAAGGAAGAAGAAGAGGAAGCAGAAAAACTCCCATCTTTTGAAGAGAAGTTATCTACCCTTTTTGAAAGGACTGACCCTAAGGGCTTCAATGTTTATTGCTTTTTATCTCTGCTGATATTAACAAGAGATCTGATATGGTATTTTTGGACTCTGATTGTGTTCAAATTCTCTAGAATAAAGTGAGAGAAGTAAATGACTCGATTCTTCTTGTTGGAATGAGGTATAATTTACCAAATCTTTTTTAAACTCGCCATATTTTTCTAGCAATAGACTTTCATGTTGATGCTTACTATCTCCATTCCTTTGCTAGGTGTGTAATACATGAGCTCCCCTTCGATATACAACAAAAGATTGAGGTTCTTGATCCATTCATCTCATACTATATGAGGAGTGAGCTTGATGCAAGTGCTTTTGACCATTGGTTCAATTCAATTGACTTTGAATATTTGGAGCTTCTTCTAATTCCATACAATGAAAAGTAATTAATTTGATATTTTTAAAAATTTTATGAGATGTTTTTTTTCTAGATTATTGAAATATTTTTGTTTTCTGTTCTCATTGGAACATAATTGGAATAGACTGTGTGGAGAGGCAATGTTTCCTCATCAATTCTATAAAAGGAAGCCATGGAAATGCCAAGTTGTAAGTTATATAATCTAGGGTCTCCTTGATATTTTATTCTTTTTGTTGGAGGTAATCTAAATATTTTGATATTTCTTTTGTAATAAATCTAAATTTCATTGCCTTTTTGGTACAAATTTTGCAAAAGATTGATTGAAGTGCTAGAGAAAAGGCCTCTCATGCCTTTTGACTTACTTGCAACAATGCAATATAGACAAGTTGCAGTAAGTTCTTAATTAATATGGTTGGAACGTACTAAGAAAATTTATTCTAAAAACTACCATAAAAAAGTTACTCTTGTTAATTGCAGTGTCCTCATCAGGATGATAATTACTCTTGTGGCTAGAGGGTAATTGTAAATGCTAGAAGATTGGTTCAGTTTATTTATCTCAATGATGATAAACTTATAAAGGTAGTGTGAAACATACTAAACTTTAAGATAGAGTTTTATTGCAAAATAGTCCATTGCAAAAAATAACAATGAACTAAAATGATTTTCTTACAAATGTATGACCGTTTACAAGGGATTGCTATACAAACGAGCACATTTGGTACATAAGAGCAAAGCTCTTGAAGTACATAATGACCAATTGTATACAACCAACAAGAAATGGGGGCTTGGACATTGAACCAGAGAAGGTGCATGTAGCTACAATATGTGAAGCTATGTCTTCAACAACCAAAGTATCAAAGATAGACAAAAGGAATCCTAGAAAGGATGTTCCTTCTCAAAAAAAGTAGCTTTGCCTCAGATTGTAATCCCTTGTGTATAAATAATGGAGATGGTTGACAAAAATTTGTACATGTATTTATATTGATAGTAAAGAGATTTTTTCTTTAATATCCTTGCATTATATATTTTTCTCTCTCCTTGTTGGTATCTGTAAAAAAAATTGTTACAAATGTTTATTAATCAAGAAGTGAAATCAAATATACACCTAAATGAATATAATATGAAATAAAAACTTACTCATTTATTATTAAGTTGAATCACAAATGAGTATGATAGTTCAATATCTTCATTCTGTAAATCCATCCTCACTTGATGTAGCGTACATGATGATCTAACCTTTAGGATTGCAATAATGCCCTCATTGTACCAAACATCAAGAACCACTATAGGATCTTTGCTAAAATTATCAAGATTTTGATCTAAAGCAACCAGACTACCGCCAACATAATGCCATCTTCTATAATAAAATCTAAGCATGAAATTTTGAGTAGCAATCATATATTTACAAGCTATAGAGTCTTGATCTATCTTACATATAATTTTCCCTTCTATCCTAGTGTTCGATCCCTGTAATGAAAGAGAGCTAATTGTCCTAACTAAGGGGAAGGAGAGAGAGAAGGACTGCATGAGAGAAGAGGGAGAGGAGAGAGAAAGGAAAAAGAAGAGAGAGAAAGAGGGAAAAAGGAAGAAGAAGAGGAAGAAGAAGAAGAAGCCATGGAAGCTTGAGAAGGTGAAAAGAGAGTTTCATGATAATTTCTGTGATGCCTCAAAATACCCTCTTACACCT
This sequence comes from Lygodium microphyllum, assembly GCF_053477565.2. NCBI lineage: Eukaryota > Viridiplantae > Streptophyta > Polypodiopsida > Schizaeales > Lygodiaceae > Lygodium > Lygodium microphyllum. Next base: position 33,324,912 of record NC_141135.1, read on the forward strand.
TATATACCATCAGTGTGACTGGTATGTTCCCATGCCATGTTCCCGTAATCCTCATTCATTACAAACCATCCCGTCTCATAAAGTTTTTGTCCTCAAAAACAAGGGATGTAGTCATGGACTGTAAGGGTGTGTTGTAGGAAATCAAACTTTGTGTGAGAAACTCCGAATGGGATAGTTGGGGTGTCCTTACGGAGTCCATGAGATGTAATTTCAGCCCATGTGGGTGGGGCAGGGCTGCAATTAGGTCAGGACCAAAACTGTTACAAAATAGAGGGTTTTCTAGGAATTACTAGTGTGCTATCCCAGATGGTATGGCTGGAGAAAAACAGCCATAACTTCAACTAGGGAACACCGATCGGGGCAAGTAAGGTGTTAGCACGGAGCCCTTGAGGTGTACTTTCAGTCCATGTATGGAGGATGGGGCTGAAAATGGACCGGGACCAAAACTGGTGCAAAACATGTGGCTATTCAGATGCAGATTGTAGCCCAAAACATGTGTCATGGTTAAGTTCCAGCCAATACGGCCTCCTTAAGGTGTGGAAATTCATCCAAAATAGATGCTGGGCACCAAGAGGCTTCCTCTATTGGTAGACCTTGCCATTTGATCAGGTATTCATGTACGGAACGGGTGCAGAGTTGCTTTTCACATTGCCCAATGACCGCTTCAGGAATATACTGGATAAGGCCCTCCTCATCTATGGGTGGTAGCTCCTCTACATGATCTTTGGGAGTGCCAATGAAAGGTTTCAATTGGCTCACATGGAAGACATCATGGATCTTAGTAGTGGGAGGGAGTTGGAGATGGTAAGCCAAGTCCCCAACCTTCTTAATGATTTTGTAGGGCCCATAGTAACGATGTGCCAACTTGTTGCAAGAACCGTCCTTTAGTGTAGCATAACGGGACTTGGGGACCTTGAGGAGTACCAATTCACCCTCTTGAAAGTCAATGGGTCTTCTTTTTGCATCAACATGGAGCTTCATGTGCTCTGGAGCCCTTTTGAGGTTTCCCTTGCATTATTGAAGTAAATCTTGCATGCGGTCCAACTCTTCTTTTCCAAGGGGGTTGAGCTTTTCATTGAAGATCATGGTAGGAAGGGGCACCCGATAACCATACAATGCTTCGAAGGGAGAGACTCCAAATCTCGAATGAGTGGAGTTATTGTAAGAAAATTCAGCCAAGTGCAGCCATACATCCCAAGAATTCTGCACATCATGACAAAGATGTCACAAATAGGTTTCAAGCCACTTATTGACTCTCTTGGTCTGCCCATCCGTTTGGGGATGATAGGCTGTAGACGGAGCCAATTTGGTCCCCATGGAGCTGAAAATTTTCTGCCAAAACTTACTCATAAATTTGGTGTCCCGGTCATGTACTATGATGTGGGGTAAGCCATACAACTTAAAAACATGCTCCATAAACTGAGTGGCAACTTGAGATGCTGTAAACTAGGATTTTGTAGGGATGAAATGGGCTGCTTTAGTGAGTCGGTCAACTACCACATATATGCTATCCCAACTCTTCTTGGTTGTAGGTAAACCAGTGATGAAATCCATGGTAATGTGGGTCCATTTTCCTTTGGGGATAGGTAAGGGCTGCAACAATCCACCCGGTCTAAGAGTGCTATCTTTATTTTGTTGACAAGGTACACATCTAGACATAAAGTCTTTAACATCCCACCATAGGCCTTTCCAATGGAAGCTTTTTAAAACTCGGTCATATGTTTTGAAGACCCCTAAGTGCCCAACAATCAGTGAAGAATGCATCTCTTCAAGGATCCTTTGGGTGAAAGAAGAGGCATGGGGAATCACAATACAGCTATGGATCCAAATGAGGCCGTTGTGGAGCTGATATTGGGAGTTGTCATCCATGACACCTTGCTGTAATTTCTAGAAAAGAGGGCTGAATTCAGCATCAAGCAAGTATGCCTCTTGGAGCTCTTCAATCCAATCATGGTGGAGTTCAGTGATAGATGAAACCTTGCATGCCCACATGCGAGAGAGTGCATCAGCCACTACATTGTCCTTGCCACTGATGTGGGTAATCTCAAAGTCATAGTTTTGTAGGGTAGCCACCCATCTATGTTATTTGGGAGTGAGGTTGGGCTGAGTCAAGAAGTATGAGCACACGGTGGTCACTTTTCACCTTAAATCTACTGCCATACAAGTAGTGATGCCACTTTTTGATAGCATGAATGACTGCCAACATCTCTTGATCATAGACATGCAACTCTCTCTCTTTATCATCCAATTTTTGGCTCTCAAATGCTATTACCCCGTGTTCTTGCAGCAAGACTGCACCAATACCCTGTCCACTAGCATCACACTGGATGGTAAAATCCTTTGAAAATTTGGGCATACGAGGATGGGGGCTGAAGTGAGCAAGTCTTTCAGCTGTGCTAAAAACTACGGTCAGCCAATTCATCCCATAGGAAAGCCTCTTTTTTCAGCCTGTCTGTTAACGGGGCTGCAATTGTGGCATAAAGACAAATAAATCTCTGATAAAAAGAGGAGAGGCCAAGAAAACCACGCAAGGAGGTAGTGGTGGTGGGGGTGGGCCACTCCTGGACACATTGCACTTTCTTAGGATCACCTTGGATGCCTTTTTCACTAACAATGTGTCCCAAGTACTCAACCTTTGTTTGCATGAAGACACACTTGCTTTCTTTAGCAAATAGCCGGTGCTCTCTTAGTACATCAAAAATTTGCCTAACATGCTTTAGATGCTCATGCAGTGACTTGCTGTAAATGAGTATATCATCAGAGAATACCAACACAAACTGGAAAAGCCATGGCTGCAATATTTTGTTCATTAAGCTTTGAAATGTGGCGGGAGCATTAGTGAGCCCAAATGGCATGACAAGGAAATGGTACAAGCCACGGTCAGTCTGAAAGGCTGTTTTGACTTCATCACCCACCCTCATTTTGATTTGGTGGTAACCAGATCACAAATCAATCTTGGTGAAGTAGCGTGCTCCCTTGAGTTCATCAAATAAGTCATCAATTCGAGGGATGGGGTATCTATTTTTGACGGTGATCTTATTGAGATCATGGTAGTCAATGCACAACCGGAAGGATCTGTCCTTTTTCTTAACCAATAGAACCAGGGAGGCATAAGGGGAAGAGCTAGGCTCTATGAATCCCATTTCAGTGAGCTCCTTGACTTGCTTTGCTACTTCCTCTCTCTCACATTTAGAGAGTCCATATGGGGGTTTGTTGATGGGCTTGGCATGGGGCTCCAACTTAGTCGGGTGATCCACCGATCCCTGAGGGGGAAGGGTAGTGAGGGGCTAAAATAGGTCCTCATATTCAGCCAAAAGATCTTTTAGTGCTACATTTTGCAAGGTGTGTTGGTCATCATTATCCTTATGCAAATGCAAGACAAAGATTTGGGAGCATTTCTCGAATTCCTTTTTGAGTTGTCTTGTTGTTATAAGCTAAAAATATGCAATTTCTTTGATTCCCTCCAAGTGTACAAGCTGCCCATGCATTACAAACTCCATATTTAGCTGAGAGAAGTCCATAGAGATTTTTCCCAACTGTTGAAGCCAATCACATCCCAAAACAACATCCATAGGGCCCATATCAAGGGTAATTAAGTCCACCTTTGCTGTGTAATTTTCGGTCAGCATAAGAGACACTTGTGTGCATACATGGGAGCTCACTTCCTCATTTCCATTGGCCACTTGAACCTAAAGAGGTTGCTGTAATTCAGTGGGAACACATGTCAAATGGCCAAGAGTCGATTTATTCACAAAACTGTGCATGCTGCCACTATCTATGAGGATGTATACACTCTTGTCATCAATATTACCATGTACTCATAGGGTGTTCGGGCTCCTAGAGCCGGTCCATGCATCCATGGAGATCGAGCAAGCTGATATAGTGGTGAATGAGGGGTGCCAAGGGTCATTTCCAAGCATGTCATCAATGGGGCAACCACCAGGGTCAAAAGAGAACCCATCCGGTGAGTCATAAAACTGATCGATATCAAGATCCTCTTCATATTCAGCATTTTCAGCAAGCGTCATCATGGGAGAGTTGTCATGCAATTCCTCTTCTAACTTGTCACTATCTTCTAGCACATACATGCTATTAAACTTGACAATGGCATTCTTAAAGGGGCATTTGGATGCATGATCAGTAGTGTACTTATCCCCGCATTTAAAGCACAAGCCTTTGGCTTTTCTATCCTTGACAACTTCAGGAGGAGTGAATTTTTGACCGTTAGGACTAAAGCCATTCCTTGTCTTATTTTCAGCATACTTTGGGTCACTTTTTGAGGGTGGTGCTGTCCCAAAACTGCCATATTTCCTTTCAACATTAAAAGTGGGGTAAGTAGGGATTTTGGGCTGCCAATCCCTGCATTGTTGTTGCGATAATTATTAGCATATGGGGATTTCCTGATAGGGTATCTTTGCTGTCCTGCAATGGGATGCATGCCCTCATTGCGATGGTATTTCCGACCATAGCGTTCAGCCAATTCTATGGCTGCAAATAGGGTGGCTGGCTTTTGAGCCATTACATCAGCTGAGAGATGCGCATATAGCCCATAAATGTATTTATGTAATTTGGCCTCATCACTGACTGCCTCAACATACATGGATAGGTTCATAAATTGGTTGGTGTACTCCCTCACGGTGAGATTTTGCTGATTAAATTGATACCATTGTCTAGCCAAGCGTTCTTTTTCCACTGAGAGATAAAAACTTGGATCATATGCATCTTGAACTCTTCCAAATCACAAAACTGCTGATTTTCTCTTTAAACGAATCTCCACCATGTGTGTCAAAACCTTCTAAATGAAGGGAGGCAAAAATAATCTTTGCCTCATCGGTACGGGGGTAGATGAGAAACTAGGCTTCCAATTTAGAGGTCCATTCCTCTAGTTCAGTTGGGGATGAGGACTGCCCATTGAAATTAGTAAACACAATCTTATCACGTAGCTCATTTGGGCCTTACTGCCCATGAATGCCATGTGCTACATGCTGCCCATACATGCCTTGCTGTCCAATCCCCGGCTGTCCAATATTTCCATGGGGGCCATGCTGCCCTTGCATTACATGAGGACCAAATTGCCCATTAGGACCTTGCTATCCAAAATGTCCATGCTGCCCATTACCATATGCATGCTACCCATTTCCATATGCATGTTGCCCATGTACTCCGTGCATTCCATGCTGCCCAAGATTTGCATTGGAGCCATTCCCCTGAGTGTGCAAATAGCTTCCGTTACGGGGGAGTTGGGATGCCAAGGATGGGCTTGAAGGATTTGTAATGGGGGAGGAAAGGAGGGGCTCATTGTGTCAGGTGGAAGGCTCACCCGTCTCATAAGTGCTATGGGGAATGACATGAGTACCACCAAGACCTTGTGGGCTACGCCCGGTCTCCAAGGGGGAAGGGCGGTTAGCCTCACGGGGAGGGACATACTCCTTAGGTCGATCCGAGGGGGGGGGGCAATGGCGGGGATGAGGGCGCCCATGCACTCTATGTGTAAGTCCATCTTGGCCATCATCTCGGAATGATGGTGATCTCGGCGGGTTTCCATCTCCCTGTGGCGTTGCTCCATCTCTCGATGTCGTTCAGCATGATGGGTCTTATGTTGGCATAAGGTTTGGTTGAGCAGAGATAAGCGTCTATCTTGGGGGCACCTTCTTCAAACATGTCTTCACAATCCTCCTGGGATGAGCTAGGATCGTTCATTGAGACACAGGAGTCCCTTATTTCACGCTGAAAGTCCTCCTGGGCCTTTGCTTTACCCTTGTGGCCTGCCATCCCAAGTGCAGTCCACTAGACCCCTTGTTACAGAAATGACGATATATTGAGCTAGAAAGCTCCGATTGCCAAACTTTTTGATTCAAATGAAAGCCCTCAATCCCCTCTATGAGGCTTTGTAAAAATATCTCTAATAGTAAATGATTAGGGCTTTGCTATGGTCACTTTTTGTGGGATGACTATGTAGGAGTGTTGCCTATCCCACAGTACCTCTGGGCACAAAACTGAGTGTATCTCCCAAACCGTAGGGCGGAATAGGAAGGTTTTTAAGGGGAGGATGCCCTCTTCAAATCAAGCTATAGGGCCCATGCTCACTCACACAAGAAGGCTTTGCTGTAATCAACTTTTGTGGACTTACTGTGTAGGACTGCTGCCTATCCCACAGTACCTCTGAGCACAAAACTGAGTGTATCTCCCAAACCGTAAGGCGGAATGGGGAGGTTTTTAGTTCAGATTGAAGGGGATGATGCCCTCTTCGAATCAAGTGATAGGGCCCACAATCAGTCACACAATAAGGCTTTTTTGTAATCAACTTTTGTGGATTGAATGTGTAAGATTGACTGTCTGCAATACCCTGCAAAGACTCCCTCAAGGAGCGTACCTTATCCCAATGGTGAGGGTCTTATCCCAAACATCCAGGGCCTCAATGATAGCTCTCAATGCCACATAGAGCCATACATCCTTTTCATCCGTAGTTCATTGCTGAGACCATTTCCATAACTACATACCCTGTCCTTCTTGCATGCATCCACCATACATTACCAAGTGATTCATGACATTACCAATGCATGTAGGGGGCTGTAGACTCAAATGATCAGGGCTCCGGCTATTCCATCAAATTTACGTGCACCTAAAATAATTCTTTGGGCTCCGGTTCACCGAGAGGTGGGCAAAGTTCCCCCCGGACTGGGTTGTGCACCCCTTCACGGTCTTTGATGGCAAGGGGGGTTCACCCCTCTTTTGTCTTGCCACCTTGCCTGGCATCGGGCTTTTCCTCACTCAGAATATACATGGCATACATTTACTAATTAAACACCCAGCATGAGATGCATTTCAGGAATCAAAATTTTGGGCTTTTCATGAAGTGCATGGAATTAGAATGGGGAATAGGGATAGAGAGCTTACTGGTAGAGCAGTGACTCACTGCCTACTCACCCTTATATAATGGATTTTGTTTTATCAATTCTTGGCTCATCCAATTCACAAGAAGCCAAACGGGTTATGGGTAAGCAAAAATATAATCTCAATGAAGCTTCAGCATGAGTAAAATCCATTCCAATGCCATAAGATCAAAGGGAAATGACTGGGATTAATATTCAGGATGCATACAATGTCTGGGACTCCTATTATCTACTTGGACTCATACATTCTCTCAAACAAGTGGATAGGATTCAACGAGAGGGTTAAACGGAGAGAATGAGAGCCAAGAATCGGTTACCTTGAGTCTTTTGGAGAAGAAGGCAGCCACTAATGCCACTTCAGTCCTTCATCAGAGCTCCAATTTGATCCTGCATGCTCCACAGCTCCAAAATGGTTGTGTTTCATCAAGAAAGGGTGAAGTCAAGCTTGGGGAAGGATGGCTCAGGACCTTCCCATGAAGAGCTCTTACTGAAATTGAAGCTCTACTCCCATAGCCATGGCTGCCCACAAGTGCATGTCTTCAAATCTTGCTTCTAATCTTCTTCCCGTGCTTCTTGATGGCTGAAATCTTGAGCTAGGCTTGAAGAGGGACTTCTAGGGACCAAGAAAAGACCAAAATCTTCAAGATTTCTAATAGGCCAAGAAGCAACCCGTTTTTTGTATCACAAATTTCGGGGTTGCTCCTGGAGGGTTGGGGATGACCACCCAGCTCAGCCTTGCTTGATCAGTGGCTCTTGAGCTTCAGAAAGTGAAGGGGCAAGGCTGATGCTTCATGGAAGAAGTGGGAGAGCAAGATTTGGAGTTGGTTTCCTCCATGGGAGCTTGCAGGCAGCTTGTGGAAGGAGGAGAGAGAAGGTCTTCTTGAAAAGTAACTGAGCTTTTGGCCTTCTCTAACTGTGCTACCCTCCTTTTTGCCCAAAATCCTCAAGAAACTTGCATGAAAATTAGTGACAACCTGTCAAATTTTTCTGCTCACCTCCAGATGTGTCCATGGTTCTTGGGAAAGCTCCAAGAAAGGCTGCCATAGTCTTCAAGAGGGCTGACAGCCTACCTGAGTACTCCTGTGTACCTGTGAGAGAGATGTAACTGGAATTTTCTAACTGTGGGAAACTGTGAGAGCCCTAAATCTATGGGAAAAGAGAAGGATCAAGGACAAAGCTCTGATACACTTGTAATGAAAGAGACCTAACTATCCTAACTAAGGGGAAGGAGAGAGAGGAGGACTGCAGGAGAAGAGGGAGAGGAGAGAGAAAGGCAGAAGAAGAGAGAGAAAGAGTGAAAAAAGAAGAAGAGGAAGAAGAAGAAGCCATGGAAGATTGAGAAGGTGAAAAGAGAGTTTCTTGATAATTTCTGTGATGCCTCAAAATACCCTCTTACACCTTATATACTGTCAGTGTGACTAGTATGTTCCCATGCCATGTTCCCGTGATCCCCGTTCATTACAATCTCTCATCAACAAATTGTATAACATGATCATATGTTACTCTCTTCACTGTAAGCATAGCCGTTGATTTTCTTATCTCAGCATCAGAAAAGAAGTCAAGAAATATATTAATAGGCATGAAAAAAGTAGCTTTGCTTAGCCTATTTGAGATACTAGGTTTTAATGCTCTCTGTATCTCAAAAAATATTTTACATCTATAGCCCTCACTAGTAGCTGGACTTGGCAAAGGCAACTCCAAGCTTGAAAAATCTAGCAAAGGAAGGGGGTATATTGATCCCCATTGGCTACGCTGCTGCATGGGGACAATATAAGAATGGTCATAGAAGAATATTCCATTCTCTATAATGTTTGTCTTCTTTCTACCTTTGTATATCTCTTCTCCAATCAAGCCATGCATCACATCAATCACATCAACAATAGACTCGATCGGTTGCCATTCCTCGAGATTAGAGGGATAGACATCTACAAGACAAGTGAACAAATGTTATAATGGAAAATCTTAAACCAAGTTCAAGAAAATAAAGACTAATATAATTAAATCCTTACATTTTGTTTTATGCATTGGAAGATTTGAACTTCCAAGTTCCAACTATAGCTCTCTATGTATAAACACATGTTGCATCAGAACCTCTTTTATACTATTCTTATTTACTCCAAGCTTGAAATCTCGCATTCTACCCTTCCAATAGAGATGAATGAGCTCTCATATCTTTGATTTTCCCACATTTTTCCTGTTGCATGGTGATCCAACTGCCTTTGCTAATGATTGTAGGAATCCATCTTCCATCTTTTTGGAATGGGTTAAACACTGATATGGATGTGATTTGGGAGCTTGGATGCCTTGTTGAAGGTCAAATTTTTGTATCCATAACACACACACACATAGAAGACTAGGCTACCACGAGAGGGACAAAATAAAGGAGGGAAAAACATGAGAGGGACAAAAGAAAGGAGGGAAAAAAATATGTGCCAAGCTTTTTACTAATTTGAATTTAGAGTAAACCTGTCATTATCATTAATTCAGACATATCATTAAATAAAAGAGGCCGGGACTGTATATCATTAATGCAAAGAATGTCATAATCACGAATATAAGAGGCTAAAAATAGATATTGATAATAAAAATTTGTAATATTATTATATATGTATCTTTTTGTAAAATTATTTTTTACATTTTTTACATTAGAAGTGTTGTTACGGAGGCTTTACTCCTATTGGTCTAGAGCACTCTCTTTCTATCTCCTAAAAGGCATTTTCGAGACCTCAAAACTCCCCTAATGCCTAGAGCAGTGCTTTGACAAATATCAAAAGTATGGGATCTCTCTCAACCCTGACAAGTATATATTTAGAGTCTATTTAGGAGTTCTTCTAGGCCATATTGTCTCTACATAGGGGATATCAATAGATCTTGCAAAGATTGAGAAAATCGCAGCCTTAACAACACCAAGCAACCTCAAACAGTTGAGGGGATTTCTTGGCGATGTGGACTATTACAGAAGGTTCATTGCACACTTCACAACAAATGCAGCCCACCTACATAAGCTCCTAAGGAAAGATGTAGAGTTTACATGGACCATTGATTGTGACAAGACATTTAACATCCTGAAGTAGTGCCTTATTGAAGCACCTATCTTGCAGCCTCCTGATTGGACAAAGGAGTTCCATGTGCACACTGATGCATCAGTTGAAGGCCTAAGTGCGGTTTTATGCCCAAAGGGCCCCTCGAAGTTAGATAAAACTATTTGTTATTCTAGCCGAAAGGTAATCGACAGAGAACAAAACTGTATAATGATGGAGCTGGAGTGCCTAGCAATGGTGTTTGCCTTGGAGAAGTTTCGATACTACTTGCTATCAACACACTTCAAATTCTACGTGGATCATGAGGATCTATCCTTTTGAACAAGGTAGATGTGAAGGGAAGAATGATGAGATGGCTCCTTTTGTTTTAGAAGTTTGACTTTGAAGTGGTTACCAAACCCGGTCACTCCCATGTTCTAGCTGATCATCTTTCATGAATCCCTCAGAGTGATGACGAAGAGCAGGATGATCCAGACCTTCCTGATGCTTCCCTTTTTCTAATTAAAACTATTACCCCATGGTACACAGACATAGCCAACCTCTTGGCAAGCCAACAATATCCCCTTGGTATCTCTACCCATGAGAAGAAGAAGCTTTTGTTGGAATCATCCCCCTACATCGTGTTAGGTGGTACTCTGTATATAAGAAAGGCAAAGATAAAGTATTGCGTAGATGTGTTGTAGGAGAAGAGATTGGAATCGTGTTAAAAGCATACCATGATGTGTCCTGTGGAGGAAAATTGGTAGGAGAAGCGACCGCCCAAAAGGCTTTACTAGGAGGATATTGGTGGCCGACCCTCCACAAGGATGCCCATGACTATTGTAAACATTGTGATACTTGTCAAAGAATGCTAAAACCTACCAAATCTAGCACTATGCATCTACAACCCATCCTTACCCTAAAGCCATTCAAGAAGTGGGAAATTGACTTCATTGGTCCCATCGATCTGCCAACCAGAAGGAAACAGAATAGATACATCTTGGTCTGTACGGACTACATGAGAAAGTGGTATGAAGACAAACCTCTCAAGTGAGATGATGGAAACAACGTGGCCCTGTTCTTGTATGAGAACATCATCACCTGTTTTGGCAATCCCCTGAAGCTTGTAAGTGATAGAGGTACTCACTTTCTCAACAATATTATGGAAGAATTGATAGAGCTATACAAGATATGCCATCATAAGTCCACACCCTATTACCCCAAAGCCAACAGCTAAGTCGAAGTTACCAATCGCATCCTCTACTCGATCCTAACAAGGATGATTGTTGCACATTGTCGTGATAGATTGGGACGATCGACTTACAAAGGCTCTCTGGATGTACATAACCACCCATAAGGCTACTATAGGACAGACCCATTTCCACTTGGTATATGGTATAGAGGTTGTCTTCCCTATTAAACTTGAGCTACCCTCTTTGCACATGGCTATCAAACAACACTTGGGAGATTAGGAGTCCCTGTAATGCCATTTCTTGCACCTGGAATTTCTAGATGAGACTTGCAGGATGGCCCTACAATATATGGAAGCCATGCAAGCTCACAGAAAGGCCTATCATGATAGCTTCATCAAGCAGGAGTTTAAGAAATGTAACTTAGTCCTTGCTTATGATTCTCAATTTGGAAAGTTTCCAAGCAAGCTTCAACAACGACGGATGGGCCCCTATAAGATGTATTACCCTCCTTGAGGATCCTAACAATCACCGCCGATAGCTTCCTCATTCCTTGCATGTCGGTTGGTATGGCTTTACCTATTGCTCCTGATAGCCCTCTTGCTAATCCTCATGAGGTGGCCTTGTTCTGTTAATCCCTCATAGTCACCTTTCACCCCAATAGTGCTCCCTTTCTATCTAATCCAGCAGAGGTGGCAAGGATGGTTCTAGTACATGGTGTTTCAACCATTCTTCTCTTTGAAAATAAAAAAAAATAAAAAAAAGAGAATAAATATATATTGGTCATGGGAGAAAAGGACTTTGATCCCTATCATACCGACCTATTCTTCGAGAAAAGGTGGAGACACCCTCGGGAATAGGAAAAATAGAAAAAAAAAAGAAGGAAAGAAAAAACAAACAAACTATTATGGGAGAAAATGAAGAAATTCCCTGTCATAACATGCCTCGTTCCAAGAAAAGGTGACAAACACCCTTGGACAGGAAGCTAGCTATGGAAAAGGTGGTAACACTCCACAGTCTAAGATAGTTGAATTACTAGCGTAACTCTTCTAGAATAAGTTTCAAATTTGCCTCCCTTGGTGTGCTGAATCTTGCAACCCCATCAGTGCTTCTGACTCCTCCCAACAGACGATATTTCCAATATGGAATCCAAGTACTGGTCTTATTGGCTACCTCCTTGCGTATGCCTCTTCATCAACTAATACAAGTTGACATCATCAACCAGACAAAGTTGATCTTCATCGACAAACTTTGAGCAATGTGAGTTTTCATCCTAATTAGATGGGGATGTGAATATGGGTTGCCTTCTGTATTCATTAAAAGCGCATGAGACAGAGGGTGGGGTGAGTGACTAGTCCTTGCCCTTTGTCTCCAACAGAGAGGTGGAACGTGTGAATGGAGTGTTGCACGCATGGGATGGGCCTCTCAATGCACAAAGCACAACTTATTCCTGTGTGCATGGCACTATAAGGCCCCCTGGCCTTCCTTCTCACACTGTATGTAAGCACAGGGTAGGATGCACTATTCACAGGGGATTCACTACTAGTAATAAGGAGACGTCACTTGCGTGCAAGAAATATATGAAAATACCCCTTATCTACCCCTTATTTATGGGATCTTACCTTATAAAATGTACCTTCCTTCCCTTAAATAACCCCCCTCTCTTACACTTATGTGGTACCATACGGTAAACCCTAGTGGATCCCCCGGGGCACTATTGCACCATCAATTGCGCACAAGACATACGACTTTTGCACAAGTGGCCATGAGGTTTACATCAATGGGATTTAGGAACAAGTTGTCCTCATGTATTCATTAAAAGCATGCGAGACAAGTATGTTCCAACAATTGGAGACAAGTATGTTCTCCTTTCCCTATGTACCCACGGGAGGAGCCTTCTCCACCATCACGATACACCTCATTTTGTTTGGCGCATTGCACAACAAGGCTCCTTGGCCTTCCTTCTTGCACCTATACCAAATGGGTTGGGACACATTGATGCACCATCAACTGTCCACATTGGCATACTCCCTCTGACCCATGCCTTTTACCGATCTCTAAACTAGATGTGAGATATGGGTTTTCATCATGTGCTCCATTCCAATGGTCCCTTCGAAGTAAAAGCATTCCTCTGAGGCAGGGAGCAAAGAGGCTTCCTCGAATACCTCACCAAGTGGTGCGGGCATCCACTCAAGGAGGCCACTTGGATCTCAGAAGTAGAGGCCCGCGAATGCGGAAAGGATGCCTTCACCCTTTGGCTCTAGGGGAACCCCCCTGCTCCTTCCAACGACCCTCTCCAGCACTCCAACAAATAATGTGGTTCTCAAGCATAGACCCCAAACGTGCCTCCACTCCTCAAATGTAATCGAGTCGAGGGTGGACCCGCATGGTAGCAATCATTAAAAATAACTCCATCAAACAAAAAGCCCCCACGTCCTAGTGCGGCAGACACTGGCCAGTCTGATAGTATAGACTGTGTTAAGACCCCGCGGTCCCCTTGAACCGGCAGACACTGACCAGCTTGCTAGGAAAAGCTGTGTTAAGACCCCGGATGAGTCAAATAACAAATGCTACCCTTAGATTGCTGAGGTCAGCATATCCAAAGCGAGGGTGAGTGTATACCATGCCCTTGCTACCGATTGCACCTATATAGGGAGTAGTAGTGACTCAAAGCCCTGACTTGTTTCCACTCTATGTGTGATTCCCTATACCCAGTGGTGAACCCTCTTATGTGCGGCGTCACGAGGGTGTAGTCCTGGGATGTGTCTATGTTGTCGCGCTTTTTGGATTGAATAATACAAGAGTATACCTTGAGCTCATATATCGTGTTACCTTTCTGTGCCGTGTTGAGTGCGTAACGAGTGCAGGTTTATCACACCCTCCCCCCCACGCCCATGACCCCTGCCCGCCACCCAATTTCCACCCCTCCACCCTCCCGTGACCCCCCCAAATCCTTGCCCCATCCTTCCCACCCTCCCCCACCCTTCATCTCCATCCTTCCCTACCTCCCCTCTCCCTCCTCTCCTCTCCCCCACTCCCCCTCGCTGGCCGCTCGCTCCTTGGCCTTGTAACAACCGCCACCTCGCCACTAAGGACGTCGCTATCCCGCCCTCAACATTGTGATGCCCACTCGGTAGCGCTCGCTGCCTCTTTACGTAATCCTCGCCGCCTCCACTGCACGGGCGGTGACGATCACGGCCATCTATGGCTGTGCCAACCCATTTTGTGCCTTGTCCCCTACCGTCCAGTTGGCTTCTTGTCGGCTGTAGGTGCTGTTGCTCGAGATCATCGCCCCACTCAGTAGCGCCCGCTGCCTCTTTACGGCCATTTTCCGTTGCGCCACCCCATTTTGTGCCTTGTCGCCCGCCACCCGGTTGGCTCCTCATCAGCGGCGGCAGATCTTGCTACTCGAGATCACTACCCACCCCCTCAAAGCGCCCCCCCTCCCAAAACCTGCCCGCCCACCCACCTTCATGGTAAACCCCCCTTAATTTCCTTCTTTCACCATTTTTTAACAAATCAAAACAAACACTTTATATACATATATATCTCTATATGTATTTTCAAAACACACCTTTAAAAAAAAAACAAGCACACACACCACCACATAAACCCATTACTATATATATATATCTTTAAATACTCATATTTAAAAAATAAAAAACAAAAAACATGACCAACCAATCAAAAACCTCCAACCACCCTAAGACCACTTACCTTATCCCCCTCCATTTTTAAAACCCTTTTCCCTGTCTCCTTTTTCCTTTTCTCATGTGTGACCATCCCCTTTTCGTCGTGCATGTGTTTTCCCCCAACGTCTTGTTTGCGTGCAGGGTTTTTGACCTCATTGCATGTGTTCGTGATTGCGATTGTTCACGCTTGAGAACGTATGTGTGGTTTTTTCCGTGGGGTGGCGAGCTACCTATTGTTCACACGTAGTTGACATGCAACCCATTTTTAGGTACTTTTTTTTGAAATTTTAATCTTTCAAAATTGAAAAAACACTAAACAAAACACATTAAAAATTACAAAAACCCATACAAAAGCATAAAATTCCAAATAAATATGAAAAGTTTTGTTGATATAATTTTACACTTTCTAAAAATTTTCCAAATTTTCATTAGCTAAAAATGCCAACAAAAATTTTAGAAAACAATTAAAAACATTTAATTTCATGACAATTTATCTAAAAATACTTGAAAATTTGTTTAAAAATCAACCAAATTTCCCCCAAAATCCAAAAAATCATATTGACTTTATTTACATTTTTGGATCATTCATATATACTAAAATTATCAAAATTATTTGAAAATCAATTAATTAAATAACAAACCCTTATTAAACGTGTAAATTCTTGAAAAATTCTTTTCCAACTCTGAAAAATGGCTAGAACAAATTTGAAATTTTTTGAAAAATCTATTGGAATTTTGTGCTTAGCTTTCAACCTACATTGCTGAATGAAAAAAAGAGGAAAAATATTAATCACACATCCATATCAAAACGAATTAAGAATAAAGACAAAAACTCATAGAAAAAGCACAAATTGACAAACCAACAAATTCAACATCTTTTATGGGTATAATTGAATGAAAATGTAACATAAAAAAATCACAATTTATTGAAATTATATGTTGGATTTTCTTATTGGATCCCATTGTGGTTGCATCAACTTAGTTACTGATTGTGCATTTAGACTATACTTGCATACACACCATCCTCCAAGTACTATGTTCCTTCCTTTATTTTTCTTATTACTATTTTTGCACAAACATAACAAATAATTATTAAAAACGAATTACCAGTTGATCATATTTTCCACACACATTCATGCTAAGCACACATTTTACTTAGTTTTAAAAAAACAACCGTTCATGAAGCACTTGGTTCGTGCACCAAACACACTTATTACTTTGTAATAAAATAAACCCGCTGTCACAAGTACATGCACTAGACAAAAAGTGCTCCACACACATTATTTTATAAAAAAGAGCTTGCATTTAGAGACCCAAAGTTGGGAAGTAGTTTGGGCACATTAATAAGCACCGTTAACTTAATGAATTTTTAATGGATAAAATAAAGGACCATTTTTTAATTAAGGTTTATCACCTTATAAAAATTCACCCTTTGATAATTAATTTGTAAAATGAACCTATAATTAAATCCCCCTTTCCCCTCACATTGCACATTCCCCTTTTCAATGAAGCTGACGTGGGGTGGGTGATGTTCCAGTCAGTCGAAGTCCTTATGAATCATCTTAGTCAGTTAAGGTTTGGTCAACAATCGATTTGGATTTTGGTTTGGTATTTTTATCGGTTATTTGATTAGAGTTGGGGATACGGTGTGTATTTCTTTTTCTTTTTTACCTGATATGGGGATATTGGGTACTTGTATATATACATCGCTGAAGCTTTCGATTGCATAAGTGTAGAGGTCATGCCGAAATTTTTCTACAATGTGGATTGCTTGGGGTGGTCAGTTAGTTGGTCACGTTTGTGAGGAGTTTATGTGGTCGATATCTTATTCCCTGTTATTTTGGTTGTTTTGCAAGCATTCTTTGTGATTGTTTGTGTGTAAATGTGGTGTGAGTAAACCCCTAGTCCAGTACGTTCCTTTGGTGTCTCATGATACTCATTATTACTAGATTCTGATATTATCAGAAAGGTAGGATTAGCCAAGTTTGTGACACTTTCCTTGTTGCTTATCTTGGAGGATACTGATATCTGTGAATCAGTTTTTAGTCTCTTACAATAAGAGGTCTGGTCCTATTAGAGGAACAACTATCCATATGATGCCTAAAAGCTTGGGCAAAGTTCTATCCTTACCATATCGAGGAGATCTTTTTCCTACTGCTTCACAATTGTTCTCTAACGAGGATATCCTCAAGTTGTTGTAGAAGTAGACCCAAGATGTGTTGGATGTTGAGATATTTGCATTCACACCTACTTCAGTCCCTTTCTAAGGAGCAGTGAGGGCTTAGAACCAGAATCTCATATGCACAGTAGGAGAAAGTGTCACCACTCAATTCCTATAAAGCATTGTACTTGCACTCTTTTTCTAATGCAATGATAATACTCTTTTCTTTCCAGTAAAGTTTCTATGTCACTTACACACACAAGATTGTGTTTATGAGTCCAAGTCTCAATCTTGGAACCTAAATCACTTGTGTGATAGTTTGTCGTTGTGTGGGTCAATGTTTTCATGAGTTTCTTCTTCCTCTTTCAAGCTCCATAGCTTCCGCATCTGTCATGCTCTAGATCTTGCATATTTTAACATGGTATCAGAGCATAGCTGAACATGGCTTAGCTCGTTTTAGTCACTCTTCACCTCAGGTTTATCTCTACTTAGCTTAGCCTCAGCCTATGAACTCACTTTCCATCTCCACCTTCAAGCTTGCCTTCATGGCCATAGCCAACATCACCCTGTTAGATTGAAGCTTTCATATCTCTCTCCACATGTCAAATCTCTTTGCACTTTCTTCTGGAGAAGTGTCTCTTTGCTTCCAAATCTCCTCCCTGGCATCTCAATCACTAACATTGGGCAAGTATAGCTTCAACATTGCCTCTTCTCAGAGTTGCTTTCATACTTTTGTCTTTTGACACATCTCAACCAACTCTTCTACTACTCAAATCTGATAATTCTAAAGTTTATTTGCTACTATTCTCGCAAGTCTAACATGGGCAAAGACTCTCCAACTACTCACTTCAAAGGAGTTGGGTTTCACACTTGGCAGACTCGCATCAAACTCATTCTGATGAAGAAGGGCCTCTTGGCCATTATCACTGGAAAATAAAAGAAGCCTCGTGATGTGAACCTTGCTGTCACTTGGAAAAAGAACAATGATAAGGCTCAAGCCATTATGAAACTAGAGCTAGACAATAGCTATACCCGCCATGTGGATAACTGTGATACTTCACAGGATACATGGAAGAGACTTGACACCTTGTTTGGTGCACATTCTAAATCACCAAAGTATGGTCTCTTGATTGAGTTTTTCAGGCTTGAAATGAAGTCCAGCACATCACTTGCCACACATTTGAATTACATGGAAGGACTTCTAACCCAACTTGCAGGAATCAACATTAAAATGGAAGAAGATGTTTGCATTGGTGTTCTACTTAAGAATGTTCCTCCTGAATATAATAATGTATCAACAACTCTAATTAATATGCCAAACCCTAAACTTGTTGATATCCAGGCATCACTCTTAGAGGAGGAAAATAAGCTAAAAACTAAGGAAGAACCAAGCATCTCTAGAGATGAACATGCATTATATTTTGGCAACAAGTACAAAGGCAAGAGGGATCAACTCTTCTGTAACTTCTGCAAAAGGACCGGACACATCGAGAAGTTCTACCATGCCAAAAAGAGGTCCCAAAAGGCCTATCTAGTTGCAGTCAAAGAAGAAGAAGAAAATGGAGCAAAGGAAGAAGATAAAGAAGAAGATCACTAGGAGAAGGACAAATCTCATCAGTCCTTCTATTCGGATAGACTCTTTTAGCTTTGTATTTCCTAGCCCTAATGCTTCAGACACAAATTTGTAAACTCCTCAATTAGCCTTGTACTACATCCTCTGTACACTTTGTGAGGCCCCTGCTACAGCCTCTGGATGTCCATCATATTTGTGGCACCCACACTTAGCCTTTTTTGCGAAAGCCTTTGGTGTTTTGCCATATTTATGGTGTGCCCACAATTTGCAGGTTTGCTTTCACTAAAGCCTCTACACACTGTGTGCTTCTCTGGTTGTGATTGAGGAGGGGTTGTTGAGATATTTGCATTCACACCTACTTCAGTCAAGAGTAGTGAGGGATCAGAACCAGAATCCCATATGCACAATCGGAGAAAGTGCCACCACTCAATTCCTATAAATGATGCCAGGAGGCATATTTCATGGTGGATTCTGTAAAATTTTATTACCGAGGCTCATACACAAGGTGGATTCTTTGTGCGAAAAGTCGATGGGGATGCCTATCCTTTTCGGGCGTTTTGTTAATTTAATGTGTAAGTGGGTGATTCCATAGCAGGTGATTTCACAAAATACATATTTAAATTAATAAACGTTTATGAATTTAGAGTGTGCACTCATAATAAATTAAGGTTAGGATTGAGTTCTAACCAATTTATTTTTGTAGCTGAAGACTGCTAGGTATTCACTTTTGTCGGTTTAATTGTATTATTTTTCTAACAATGGTGAATGCTTCAGTTAATGTGTAGAGCAAGCAGTGGTGGCATTGGGAAGCATTGGAGGATAGCGTGTATTCAAATTATCATCAATTTTTGATGGGCGCGTATCTTAGGCATGGCATCCATATTTTGTCGTGCTTATTTACTAAAATTCTTGACATTTATTTATTATTTTTGTATGTGCATGGACGCACGATTTAAATATTTGTATTGGACATTGTATTTGGGTACCGTTTGACTTCTTGGGTGCCTAATAGCTTTAATTCTTTAGTAGCACAAAAGCAAACACAAAAGCTAAAGTGTGTTTTTTGTTAATTGGGCTATTTTTTGAGCTTGAAGATGAATGATATATAAAATACATGCTTTGTGGAGCGCTCACACAAGGCATGGGGGGAGATTGCACCCAATGAGTCTCTTGCTTCATGTCGTGCAAGCTTTCTTCATTGTTTTTTTTTTGCAAAAAGTAGAGTTCTTTTGTTCTTGGGGACCTTCTAACGCTCACTACGCATGCATAAGGCGTCCGATCTATACACAGTGGTATCAGAGCAAAGCTAAGATTGAGAGCTTCCAATCGCTTACCATCTTGCGCGAGGGTGGAGCTCCTGGAACGATCGAGCTCTACAGTCAGTCTCGTGGCAAACGGTCGATACTAGCGTGTTCCTAGCAGTCAAGAACCCCCTGCTGTACACTTAGATCGCGAGGGACTGGCCTCTATAGGCGGAGGACCACACGGGAAGATCCTTCATGAAGTCGTTTATTATTTTTATGACATTTGAATAAAGAGAAGGTCAATCACACATTGTGACTATTGGAATTCCCACATCTCTCTCTCTCTCTCTCTCTCTCTCTCTCTCTCTCTCTCTCTCTCTCTCTCTCTCTCTCTCTTTGTGTTGCGTTTGCCCCTTCCACCATAGCTCTTGCTTTTGCTCCATGATTACACTTCAAGGCTCACTCCCTTAAACTAATATCAAATCCATTGTTCCTAAGAGCTCAAGCTTGACTCAACACAACTTGTGGAGAGTACCTTTGGTTCACAATTTTCATGGCAACCATGGGTTAGCCCCTGAAGTGGTATGTATTGTGGCTCACTTACTTCCCAATTCATCTAGGCATGTTTTGGAGCTTGATTGAACTTCCTCTCAGCTCCCCTTGAGCCCCATTGGCATCAGCCCAACTAGCAAATCTCCCAAATAGCAAGCGCAATTTGTGTTGTGAGTGGGTTTCTCTCTTTCCTACTCAGATTGAAGCTCAATTGGTTGTCGATGCTTATCAACTACTAAATAACACAATATTAGTGAGTTTGGGAATCTCCCAATTCCCATTTTTTGAATACTAAAAAGGTGGCATCCGGATAACATGCCCATAAGTTTCTTAAAACCATATCATGATGTGACCTATCATTGGAAAGTGCTTGAAAAATGGAATCTGTTGAGCTATAGAGTGCTTGATTTGGAGTTATAGTGTTCAAGTTATGACAAATATAAGGATTTGACCACGTGTCCCAAACTTATGGGAAATTCCCATATTCCCCAATATGGTGTTAAATTTGTTAAAGAAACTTCATGCATATTGCTTATTGATGCTTATTGACTACTCAACATGCTACACTGATGTCTATGGTTAATGCCACATACTTGGCTGTGCTTCCAAAGAATGCTCTTGGGCTGAGATTGAAGCTCAATCTCATTAACTTTGACTATCGTTTCTCATAGCAAGCATTCAGTTGAGACACTTTATGTCTCTTATCATTGGATGATACATGCAACATTTGTTGAATGTATTCTAATATAGATGTTACATTCTTGGTTGCATTATGACAGACATTGAGCTTCACCTTTGACTTGCACTTGAGCTATCTTGGAGCTTGGACACTTGACATTGACTATCATTTACCTCTTTGGATGCTATAGTAAGTGCTTTGTCGACTACATTGGGTCTGATGCTCCTAATGTCTGTTCCTTGAATCTTGGATGTATGGATGCTACTCACATGAGATTTTGAGCTTTGCTTGCTCATCTAGCATCTGAATTTTGTTTAACTGGAAGCTACTACTTGACACTTGGATGTACTACAAAGCATTTGGCTATGCAATTGATCTTGAGCTCATTAGAGTGAGATAGTGGAACTCATTGTGACATGTATATGCTCTTTTGATACTCATTGGATGTAGTTACCTTATTATGGGCTGATTTGATCTTTTTTCTTAAACAGTACATTAGAGAATTTGAAAATTTTCCAAGTCCCAATTTCAAATAAGTGATAAATATTTGAGCACGTGGCTAAATACTGATCCATATTTGAAAGTGGGATTTGGGAAGGTAGCTTATATATCATTAAGGGTAGACTCCACCTTTAAGTAAGATGACAAGATTTGACCATGTGATCAAATAATAAAGGTATTGAGAGTTTCCAAAGTGCATCGAAATTCCCAAATTCCCTAATATAGTGTTCTTGAAGTTGGCACTTATGTCTATCAAAGTATTGTTAGCTCAGGGGGAGGGGTCACCTTATAGAACATGTAATATACCACATGAGTTCAAAAGAAATGGTATTTTTATTATGTTGACTTACAGTTTTTCAAAAATAGAAGGGGTTTATAAATGCACCTCATGTAAAATTTACATTAGGTGTCTTTTTATTCAAAAAATTTTAGAAGGAAACTTTTTTAGGGAGGGAGTTGTGTGTGTGGGGCGGGAGGGGATGAGTGGGGGAAAGATGGGGGTAGGGGAATCAATAATTAAAGGCATATATGTTCTTATGAGACAAATATTTACAACTAGCATGGGGGAGGGAGGGTGGATTCTATAGTAGCTTTTCATCCATATAAATTTACATTGTGTTCACATTAAAGTCCAAACAACTTCCAAGTTTGAGGATTATAGGCAACATAGGTGCTTTTGTCGAGTGAGGCAAAGCATCCATAGTTGTTCTCTCTCCTTGCAATTTTATTAGCATTTCCCTTTAGGCCATATTCTAATAAAATGGTGTGCAGCAAGGTCGTGCATGGCTCCAAAAAATTAGCGACACTTTACTCAAGTTAAGTGGCTCACTATCTTGAGTAAAGTGGCCCACTTTATGAGTTAAGAGTTTTGGATCTTTGAAAAAAAGGAGTCCTTAAAATTAGGCATTGGCTACATCAAAGCAAGTAGTATAATTTTTATGTTTCCCCTTGATGTCGCGAACTGATTAGGAGAAAAATGTTGATAAATTTTGCATCAATTTTGATGAAAGCATCTTGCATTAGCTTAACTGTTCTACTACTATTTTTATGCGGAGGCCAATATATTCAAGACAACAACCCTTGAAGATGCAATTTCCTTGGCCCATTGTTGAGATATTGAGCTCCACTCATGATATGCCAGCGTGACCATTGTGCATTTATGTCACCGACTTGTTAGGTGCAGATGCGGTTGGTACATCGCCCATGAATAATAGCTAGATGACAGCTATCCTTATCTACTCTAGTTCGTGGCTTACTTGGTATGCCACCTTAGTTAGTTGAGTCTGGTTTGAGAGCCATATATAGGGTTCTTCTATTTCTCTGTACTAGAGTTCTTTTTGGCTTACACAACTAAGAAGAGGAAAAGTGTTTTCAACCTCCACCTGTGTGTGTATTCCCCCATTGTGCAAGCAAGAAAGCTACAAGTGAGACTCCTTCCTTCTCTCCCACAATCTTGACATGGTATCAGAGCCTTGTTCGTGGTAAGGAGCTCAAGAAAGCAAACCAAGTTCGCGGTGTTCTTGTAAGAGGACCAGTGTTGCTTTCATTTTTCGAGTTTTGGGAGCAAGTCTCTAAAGGTAGCACAGCCGAAAAGTGCAAGAGTGCATTGTCTCAGATTGAGACGCCCTTCGCGGTGAAGCAAGAGGGCAGTATATGCTGCGGGAAAGGCCTTTAGTCCTTGGTTACCCTGTTTTTTTGATTTGAGGCCATTTTGGGGCTTGTATTGGAGGGGGAAGTTTTCCGCACGCACTCAGAAAAAGGCCCTATTTTTTGCTGTGCGACCACTGTTCTACAGGTCGGTGAAAAGTTACCATAGAAATTGCATCGTATGCCTGTGCGCAGAGACATTGGGAGTTACAGAATCATCCTTGTTGCCTGTTGATGCAAAATCATCACTAGGAAGTGACTGTGTGGTCAAATACCATTTTTGTCAGTTTTGCAGATTTGCCCTTGTGAGGCTGAAGCTGTGTTTTTTGCAGTGACAGAATTCTTTGTAGTGTTCTGTAATGGTGTCTGATTCTCTTTCACAGATTGTCACTGAAAAGCTTGACAAGAACAACTTCCAAGCATGGAAGTTTAGACTGACGAATTTCCTTATGGGAAAAGGATATTGGGAATTCGTTGCAAGAAATGAAGAAGAACCAGTTCTTCCTGATGTTCCCAATCAACAGCAAATGCAGGCATTTAAAGGATGGCATGAGAGAGCCAAGAAAGTTATGTACTGGTTGTCTATCAGCATTTCAGACTCTATGATTGTGCATATTCAGGATGCAAGTACAGCAAAGGAGGCATGGGATACTTTGTCAAAAATGTATAGCACAAATATGCAAGCCAGGAAAATGCAGCTCAAGCAAGAGTTGCACAATGTGCAAAGAGACAGTATGAGCATCAATGACTACCACATGAAGGTGAAGAAGATTGCAGATGCCCTTGCTTCCATTGGGTCGCCAGTGGAAGATGATGATTTAGTTTCTGTGACCTTGAATGGTCTAGGAAAGGACTATGCACAGTTTCGAACATCCATTTCCGTCGGTGAAAGATTTCCTGATTTTGAGGAGTTGATTGCTCTTCTAATTTTTGAGGAGCAGAGAAATGGTGGTGCATCTTCTTCAGGAGGAACTTCAAAAGAAGCTGTCTTCTACTCAAATGCTGGAAGAGGTAGAGGCAGAGGTAGAGGAGGCCGATCTGGAGGCCGTGATAGAAATCAGAATATGCAGCAAACTCAAGAAAACCAGTCCTATGGAGGAGGACATGGTAACTCTAGAGGCAGGGGGAGCCAAAGAGGTCACGGTGGATGGCAAAGAGGCCAAAATGCAAACAGCAATGTTGAATGCTACTACTATGGTAAAATGGATCATATGGCTAAAGACTGCTATAAAAAGCAAAATGACATCATGAATGGAAAATTGCAACAAGGGAATTATGCATCTTCTAGTAGACAGGGTGATGACAGAAATGAGCATTTGTTTATGGTGCAGCACATGACCAATTCTGTGACAAGTGCAGAAGAAAGAAACGATGTGTGGTATGTTGACTCAGGTGCATCAAACCACATGACAGGTCATGCAGAATGGATACAGGATGCAAAGAAAATGGAAAAACCAGGATTTGTGGAGACTGGTGATGATACTGCACATCCTATTGTGCAGATTGGAAAAATTCATTTGTCTATGCGGGATGGGAAAAAGAAATACCTATCGGATGTATTTCATGTCCCGAATATTACCAAGAACCTGGTTTCTGTTGGTCAAATGGTTGAGCAGGACTTGCAGGTCAGATTTAATCCTCATGGATGCTTTGTTGAGGATATGAAAAATAAAGGTCGCTTGATAGAAAAAGGAAAGAAGAAGGGCAGAATATTTACGTTGGATGCAGACATGCCTGAATTGAGTGCAACAATGTTTGCACATGGGACTAGTGTAGTTGCAGATATTGATATCTGGCATAAACGTATTGGTCATGTTAATGTGCAGCGACTTAAATCAATGCAAGCCCAAAATATTGTTGCAGGATTACCTAAATTCAAGGTTGCAGAAATGCATAAGGTATGTGAAGCCTGTCAATTTGGAAAACAGGCAAGGAAACCATTTCCTAGACCTGTTCAAGAGAGTAAGAAGCCATTGGAATTAATCCACTCTGATGTGTGGACTATTAAAGCTGCATCTATTGGAGGCTGTCATTATTTTGTCACTTTTATTGATGTCTATAGCGAAAAAGTTTGGGTGTATTTTATGAAAAAGAAAAGTGAAGTGTTTGGGCATTTCAAAACTCTTAAAGCTATGGTTGAAAAAGAAATTGGCCTACAAATAAAATGCCTAAGGTCAGATGGAGGGGGAGAGTACCTCTCAAATGAGTTTGCAAGGTTCCTGCAGGAGCATGGCATAAAGCAGCAATATTCATGTAGTCATTCCCCACATCAAAATGGAATTGCAGAAAGAAAAAACAGGCATATTGGAGAGGTATCTCCTGCCATGCTCAATGAAAAAGACCTGCCAGATTTTTACTGGGCTGAGGTAGTTGGATCCCACTGCAGCAATAGATGGGATGACTCCAGAGGAGAGGTATACTGGTAGGAAACTAGATATTTCTCATTTGAAATTTTTTGGTTACATTGCCTATGTTCATGTGCCAGATGAGTTGAGATCCAAGTTGGATCCAAAAGCTGAGAAGTGCATCTTTATTGGTTGCTCTTTGCAGTAGAAAGGGTATAGATGCTATAACCCTTCTACTCGTAAGTTTACAGTGAGCAACTTTTGATGAGATGAGTAGCTGGTATAAACCAGTAAATGTGATTGATAATGTAGATGCACAAAATGGTAATGCTGCACAGAATTCACAGCAGCAATCACAAGATATTAGTGGACCTGGAGCGTCCTCTAGTAGTGGTTCACATTCTTTGCCATGGACAGCCAGATTGAGGTTAGAAGAATCTTCTCAAAGCAATGCAGATAGTGGTATGTAGGTATCACGAAAAGGAAAAGAGAAGGTAGATCAGCCCATGTTTGATGTAAATGCAGGTCACTCTAATGTGGATGGTGAATCCAGTGGCTCAGAACAGAGCATTGATGATGAGTTGGGTAGTCCTTCTATTGTTACACCTGGAGTAAGGAAGACCAGGGATGTTTTGAGAGCATCTGGAAGTGAGCCTACTTTGCGCAGGTCTACCAGAGCTAGGTGTCTTGTGGATAGGCTGAAATATGATGGATTTACAGCCATTCACTATGCCTATATGGTCAAAGTGATATAGGAACTAGAACCCACTTCTTTTGAGCAAGCCATGGGAAAAGAAAAATGGGAGAAAGCCATGGATGAAGAAATGGATGCCTTGGAAGCAAATGCTACATGGGAATTGGTACCTTTGCCTAAAGATAAGAATGCAATTGGTTGTAAGTGGTTTTATAAGGTGAAGCACAATGGAGATGGTTCTGTGAACAGATACAAGGCAAGATTAGTAGTTAAGGGGTATGCAAAAATATATGGCATTGATTATAAAGAAACATTCAGTCTGGTTGCAAGGATGGCAACTGTGAGAGTAGTCATTGCTATGGCTGCATCAAAGGGATGGTCTTTACATCAGATGGATGTAAAGAATGCCTTCTTGCATGGTGATTTGTAAGAAGAGGTCTATATGGAGCAGCCACCAGGTTATGTGCATATTGTTCATCCTGAGTTTGTTTGCAGGTTGAAGAAAGCCTTGTATAGCTTGAAACAAGCACCTAGAGCATGGTCTGACAAGATAGGACAGTATCTTGTCACTATTGGCTTTCAGATTTCCAAGGCAGATTTCTCACTTTATGTGAGAAAAACAGAGAAAGGTATTATGCTACTTGTCATTTATGTTGATGATTTGATTATCACAGGTGATAGTGATGAAGATATCCTTTATGTGAAAATGCTATTGAAGCAAAAGTTTGAGATGAAGGATTTGGGAGAGCTATGTTATTTCTTGGGCATTGAGGTGATTAGATCACCAAGTGGGATATGGCTCTTGCAGAGGCAGTATGGATTGGACATGTTGTCCAAATATGGGATGACAGGCTGTAAGCCTATTTCAGTTCCTTTGAAGCAGAATGTGAAGCTGAGCGTAGATGCATGTGAGCTTCTAGAAGACCCTACTATGTACAGACGCATAGTAGGAAGTTTGATTTATATGACTATTACTAGGCCAGATTTGAGCTATGCTGTTGGATTGGTAAGTCAGTTTATGCAGGCTCCAAGGAAACCGCATTTGGATGCGGCTAGACGAATACTCAGGTATGTGAAGTCCACATTGCAGTATGGACTACTTTATGAGACTGGGGTTCAGATACAGTTACATGGATACACTGATGCTGATTGGATGGTAGTATTTCTGATAGACGATCTACTAGTGGATATGTGTTCTCTTTTGGGAGTGCTACAGTCACTTGGAGCAGCAAGAAATAACCTACAGTTGCCTTGTCGAGCACAGAGGCTGAGTACAGGGGCGCAGCAATGGCTGCATGTGAGGTAGCTTGGTTGCATAAGCTACTTTATGATATGCATCATCCTACAGATGGGCCAGTTGTCATTTATTGTGACAACATGAGTAGTATACACTTGACAAATAACCCAGTCTATCATGCTAGAACAAAGCACATTGAGGTGCATTATCACTATGCGCGGGAGAGGGTTTTACTAGGTCTTATTGATCTAGTTTATGTCAGCACAGAGGATCAGGTAGCTGACATATTTACAAAGGCATTGGGCACAGAGAAGCTGCGCAAGTTCAGAGACCTGCTTGGTGTGCAGGAATTGGGATTAGGCTCGAGGGGGAGTGTTGAGATATCGAGCTCCACTCGTGATATGCCAAGGTGACCGTTGTGTATTTATGTCACCGACTTGTTAGGTGTAGATGCGGTTGGTACACCGCCCATGAATAAAAGCTAGATGACAACTATCCTTATCTTTTCTAGTTCGTCGCTCAGTTAGTATGCCACCTTAGTTAGTTGAGTCTGATTTGAGACCCATATATAGGGTTCTTCTATTTCTCTGTACTAGAGTTCTTTTTGGCTTACACAACTAAGAAGAGGAAAACTGTTTTCAGCCTCCACCTGTGTGTGTATTCCCCCATTGTGCAAGCAAGAAAGCTACAAGTGAGACTCCTTCCTTCTCTCCCACAATCTTGACACCCATGACACTGAAGACAAAATTCGTGGACGAGACAAGCGACCACAATAATTTCCAACTAATGGTAACTTTGGTTCCAAACAATTCAATTCAAATTTTTGAAGATTCAATCAAAGTCATTTTCTCCCATCTTCATTCCATAAATCTTTGACACAACCACCTGCCTTGCCATCAAACACAAGTCCAAACCCTAAGCCATCCCTAAAGTCAAATCCCAACATTCCTAAACTTCTTGCCATTACCAAAAATGTATCCAAAGCAAAATCCATAGTTTGTTATAAATGTCATCAACCTGGACATCTAGCAGCCAATTGTCAATCCAAAAAGCCATCTGTTCATATCAATTATCTGGGAGCAATAGAAGATGAAGAACGTGAAGAGATGCCGAACTTTTCGAAAGAAGATGATGACATTGGTACTACTTTTGATACTTTGCCAGGTATGCCAACTCCCCATTCCTTATTAACAATGAAATGTCTTGTGCATGGTAAAGAAAAGACTATTTTACATGATGATGGGAGCACACATGACTTTATTTCTGCAAAATTGGTCAAAGAATTGAATTTACATACTATTTCTACACATTATCGCATCAAGGCTGCATTCCTAGGTACGAGATATAATGGAACACAAGAGGTGCATAATTTAGAAATTAAAATTGGTGATTATATTGAACGAAGAAATTTTTTAGTTGTACCTTTGCAGTCTAGTGACATTATCTTAGGAATGCCTTGGCGTCATCAATACAATCCTGATATAGATTATTCTACACATTCAATTAAAATTTATTTTCAAGGAAAACAAATCACACTACATGGTATGCACACTTCCAATAATTTTCCATTGCTTACTTATACTCAGGCTAAATGTGCATTACGTAAAAGTAGCAAATCCTATTTAATATGGGTAAATGAAATTCAAGCTAAAGAAAAACAGATGCATCCTAGGCATGCACAATTTCTTGCCCAATTCCAAGATTGTTTTGCTACTGATTTACCACCTGGATTACCACCTTCACGTCCTAAAGATCATAAGATAGATTTAATTCCTGGAACATAACCACCATGTAAAGCACCATATAGACATAACCAAATTGAATAGAAAGAAATTCAAAACCAAATAGACGAATTGCTTAACAGAGGATTAAATAGACCTAGTAGTTCTCCATTTGGTGCACCTGTCTTATTAGTGAAGAAGAAAAACAATACTTATCGCATATGCATTGATAATCGTGCCCTAAATAAAATTATTGTTAAGAATAGATACTCGATTCCTAGGGTAGATGATCTTATGGATAAGCTACAAGGATCTGCCATATTCAGTAAGTTAGATCTTAAATCTGGATATCATCAAGTAAGATTGGACAAATCTGATATATTCAAAACTGCATTTAGAACACAATTTGAACACTATGAATTTTTGGTTATGCCTTTCGGTTTAACTAATGCACCAACCACATTCAGTCGTATGATGAATCGCATATTTCTGAAACATCAGCATTGTGTCATTTTTTTCTTTGATGACATATTAGTTTTTAGTAAAAATGAGAATGAGCATTATGAACATTTGTCTTTAGTTTTTAAGTTATTAAAAGACAATCAATTATATGCTAACCCCGAAAAGAGTGAATTCTTCCAAACAGAAATTGAATATCTAGGACATATTATTTCATCAGAAGGTATTAAAGTTGACTCCTAGCATCAATAAAGCATTGTACTTGCACTCTTTTTCTAATGTAATGATATTACTCTTTTCTTTACAGTAAAGTATCTATGTCACTGTACACACACAAGATTGTGTTTATGAGTCCAAGTCTCAATCTTGGAACCTAATTCACTTGTGTGACAATTTGTCATTGTGTGGGTCAATGTCTTCATGAGTTTCTTCTTCCTCTTTCAACCTCCATAGCTTCCGCATCTGCCATGCTCTAGATCCCACATATTTTAACATTTGACCCTAAGAAGGCTATTACTACTTTAGGCATTAGTGTCTCTATGATCTCCAATTCTCTTTGGAAGCAATTATGCCAATTCCTTCAACACCTTCTAGCTACCTTTTGAAGGAGTTATTCACAGCTTCCCAAATGGTGTTGAAAGGAATTACTACTGATTGGAGTTATTATCTCCTATTAAAGATGGATTAACATTTTGTCAGAGCCACAAGGGGTAATAAGACTAATGTCACATTTGGTTCCTATCTTTCTATTTTCTTGGCATATGCTACCCTTGAAAAGGATGTTCTTACATTACTAGTTGATCCTCTAGAGGTTCCTCTTCCTCCTATTGAAAGCATTGATGTTATCTCATTGAGGATCTTGATCGCCTCCCACCTGTGGTGATTCATAGAAAATGACTTCAACAAGTGGCTGAAACCCTAGCTCCTCCTCCAATCTCCATTCATGTCTCGGTAAGTTACTCATGAATATATGTGTGCATCACGTGGGTTCAAAATAAGATAATTTTTAAAATATCATTTCTATACATTTTTTACTACAAAAGGGTGTAATACAAAGGAATTATTTACATATTGAATAGAAAGGGGTTATGTTTTATTCAAGAAAAATTCAGAGATAAGGACATTTACAAATAGGCCGTGAATGCACGTGATGTACAAAATATACATATAGTAACTTCCATGAGATTTCTATTCAATGTAGCAGTAACCTGCCAGCTTTCCTCACAATATCGAAATCTTTTCAGAGCACATCGAGATGGTACTCTAGAGATTTCCATTCCCTCTGTAAAACACTTGGTGATTGAAGATGCAATTTGTTTCTTATGTAAAGATATCTAGAGTTCTATTGAAATCTTATCAATGATTGCTTGTATCTAGCAACTCTATTTTTTTTGTTATGAAGAAGTTCAATATACCAAAGAGGAGTTAAATAAAGTAGATGATGAGTTAGGTTCTACTCAAGAAAGGTTTTCTTATCTTTGTACCTAGATTATTGATACCTAGAAATTGGAGATTTCTAGTTTGCAAACTCAATTGGCTGACACTAAATCCCAAGTGGTTACTGTGACTGAGGAGTGGGATAGATTATCGCAAGAGTCTCAAGAGCTTAAAGCTTTGATAGCTTCCCATACAGAAGAACTTAAATCGGCTAACACCACCCTCAATAGAGCAACATTCAGATTCAACAACTTAAGGAACAGTTGGCTTAGTTCCATTCTACTTTACAGAGTCCTATTGTACAGACAGTTCCTTCCTTATCCCGTGTGGATTTCACAATCCTTCGAAGGAATGCTACCTTATGCCCCTTATTCCAAGCCAAGGTGGAAAGACTTCAGTCTAGAATGGACTTATTATGGTCTTCATTTGAGTAGTTTTAGGAGTTTGTTTTTCCAAACCACTCTTTCTTTGCTCATTATCAGCAACACAAGCTAGCATTCTATATCAACTTTCAATTATGGATTTGCCTCTTCCAAAGGATGGTTGGGGTGGAGCTTGGTCTGTTGATTTATTGACTGAAGTGGCTAGAATGGTTTTTCAAGACTTTGTGACTACAGACATTATGATGATGTCTTATATGTACTTGAGAGGCGATTTATTAATTCCAGATGATGAAGGTTCAGCTTGGTATGTAGGGGATGTGGTATTATTACAATCTACATTGTATATCAAATATTTGGAGTTGCAGATTGATAAAATGTTCCAGGCCTATTCTTCTAAAGTGGATGATTATCTTGAAACCTCTTGGCATATAATGATTGACTTTGTGATCTTGAATCAATGATAAAATAAATCCTCTGTTCATGTGTGCACAACACTAACCAACTAAGGGTGGACCTCTTAGCCTACCTTTCAAAACAAACTCCTTTCAACTTATCTTTCTTTGATGCTTACCATTGTCAATCTGTCTTGGGTCCAACAGCTCCTAGTTTATCTTATTATCAACAGGGCCCATAGATATGATGCTTATCTTTCCCTTTATAAAACTAATTCACCAGTTATTTTACATCTTCTTTTTCAACCTCAAGGTGCTCCTGACATTCCTATTTTCACTCAATGTTCTTTTATTGAGGATCAAGTATTTTTCCCTCCTCTGTCTTGTCCTTCCCCATCTATAAATATTCCTTCCACTTTTCTAGCCTATTTATTAACATCCTTTTTAACATATTCTCCTAAGTTTTCAACTAATCCCTCTTTAGCACATTCTTCCTTTTATGATTTTTCTTAACCATTCCTTCATCCTCTTTCACTAGTTCCTCTTCCCTCTCCTACTACTTCTTCTATCCCTCATCCCCCTCAGTTGGTTAGTGGGTATGTAGGCTTTGATAAGAAGATTCCTAGAAGACAAGGATGGAGTGCAGGAGCTTCACTTACAGGACTGCAAATCAATTGGCCATTGATTCCAGGAGAATGGATGAGTGCTAGTTAAGATTTTTAGAACTATCTTTATTTTTCTTAGCAGCATTCACAATCTTTAAGATCCTTCAGCGATATTAATTGCTCACTTACCTTAGTATCTAGTGTATATGCATAGGCATTCACATAATGATCAGAATTCGATACCAAAGCTGTGCATGAATGTGAATATGATATTGATCCTCAACAGCTTGATATTTTGTACTTTCATGCTCTTTGTTTACCTAGCAAATATCTTGTCTTAGTAGAGAGGATGTGTTTTTTGCAAATTCTCCAAAATCCTCCCAAGACTTTTGTAGATGAATCTTTATCTATGGATCTCTTTCGTAATCACCAAGCCTTCAAGAGGGATTATCTTCATTGATACCCATGAATGTAATTTTTGATGATTCATAATGATATCTCTCTTTTGGAGGTGCCATTCCGATGGTTGTTTTGTGTAAGTGTGTGTGTGATGGTTATTTTGTTCTATGATGGGGTCATGGTGGTTGGAGATTCAACATTGTTCAAGAAGATACCTTTATTGAAGATTCGTGGTGATGATAATGTTAAATGGATAGCTCAAGAAGTAAATATGTAGAACCTCTTATATCCTTTAACCATTTGTCATATTTTTATGTTTCAAAGTTGTGATAATGGATGAATGTGTTTTTCTTTCGTTTCAATTCTTTATTAGATACAGGTTATGAGTTGGGGTCATGTTTGGATGGTGTTTCTTGAAGATGCTAAAGAAGATTGAGATGAGCTATATTTTAAACTTGTATTCTCTTTTTCCTAGGTTGTGATGAGGACGCTCCCTGATTAAGTGTGGGGATATGTTGAGGGTTGAAATGATTTGATTTTTGGTTGATTTTTTGTTGTTTTGGTGGATTGAATGGTTGATTTTTTATGGATTTTGAATGTTGTTTATTGTTTTGGATGTTTTTGGGAGTGTTTTGGATAAGATTGATTATGTTTTGGAACCTCATGATGGTTTATAATGGAGATATGATGTTCTGACATGTTCTGTTGATGTCCGGATTGTGTCTGATTGGTTTTGTTTGAGTTTGTTGACCTTCTATTTTTCTCTGATTTCCTTCTGTATGAGGGGTTGGAATAATGATTGATAAAGTTTGAGAGTGATTGGAAGCTTATTGTAATTGATTCTTAATGGTTTTGAGTGATTTAAGTTGAGTTCAAGGCTTTCTAATGTCTTTTGTTAACCTTCTGTTGAGCTTTTGTAGAGCCTCTATCTCTATTTTGTTATGTTCTGTATGCCTCTATAAGTGTGATGATGGATGAATGTGTAGCTTGGAAAATTTCTCTAGTCATGGAAAGCGATAAATATAAGTTCAAATTACCTTGAAGAAGTGGAAGAAGTAGTTGGTTGAAGGCCTGAAGTAAAGACTAAAGTGATAGTGACACTGATGAGCTAGGAATAGACAATGTAGTGGCTTTGGTGACCTTTCATATCAGACATACCGCTTGGGAGGGGTATTCACGACCAAAGAGGGGTTATGAATGATTATTATTGATTATCTCATTTTACTATTGAGAGAGAGTATGTATGAGAGTGAGAGAGAGTGAGTGAGTGAAAGATAGCCAATTCTATGCAAAATAATGTATCTATGAGTGAGACGTTATGAAAGAAAGCTATGGAACTTTTGAAGAAGAATACTGTGTGATGATTTCCAGTTAAAGTGGTATATTCTCTTGTGTCTTTGTGGTTTCTTGATGAATTCTATGAAGAATATGTAGAGTATAATCAATTTGGTTCAAATTAAAGCCGTGGGATAATTAATGTTTCTATGGAGCTGCATGGATATTTCTTATTCCTTGTGTTCTTTTCCTTATTGTGGACATATCAAATATGAAATAGATGTTTGTTGATGATACAAGATAGATTTTCTTGCAATAGAATTCTCATTTTCTTGGTGTTCCTTTTGGGGCTCCAAGAGAACACATATGTTAAATGATTGCTCTGAAAGTAAGTTCAAGCAATGTAAAATATGCATTTTATCTTGAGTCAAAGAGAGATTTATCTTTCTTGACGAATCTTTAGGGACCACCTCAAATATATCATCGCGAATCTAGAAGTCATGCGTAGTTATTCCCTCAAGCACACTTGTCAATGATCATATGAATATTTATGTGCTCATAGCCCCACCAAGCTCCTTTGGGCCTTGAGAGACTTGGATCAACTAGAAAATCAAAATAAATATTTTGTTTGTATTGTGAGTTTGAGTACAAGCCTTTAACACAACATAGATACAAATAGTATATACAGATTGAATTCATTTTTGGAGTGTGAGGCAAGCCTTTAACACATGGAAAAATGAATATTTCTAGTGCAAGCCTTGCTGAACACTAGCAATAACGAATCCAAGCAAGTCTTTTGCTTGTGGTTGTGAGTGTGAATACAAGCCTTCAACACAACACAACACTAATGATTAATCCTAATATCCAAGTTCTGGAGTGTGAGTGCTTAGACCTACTATTGAAGTTCTAATGCAAGCCTCAAACACTAGCAATAACAAATCCAAGCAAGTCTTTTGCTTGTGTTTTGAGTATGAATACAATCCTTAAACGCAAGACAACACAAATGATTAATCATAATTTCCAAGTTCTAGAGTGTGAGGCAAGCATCCAATACACACAAAAAAGGAGGCTAAATTAAAGGATAAACTTGAAATGTGAGGTAAATATCTAGCAAAACAAATTTTAAGTATTTAAAAATAACAAATAAGATTTTTAAAGTTAAAAGATACTTTTCAAGTTTGAGGTGAATCTTAAACATAATAAAAGTATTAAAAATATTGAGTTAGATTTTAAAAAGTAAAGATTTAAAACAAGTATTATTTTTTTTAAAAAAAACATTGTTGAAAAAGAAAAGTTGGTTGAAGATTGGCAATATACTAAAAGGCGAGAGAAGGGGGGGAATAGTAAATTGAAATCCTTTTAAATGATTGAAAATATTTTCAAGTTATTTATATATATTATCTTTTAATCAACAACTTTTGATTGAAAATCTTTTTAACCAAAAAGCTTTTGATCGAAAGGATCTTTGATTAAAAAAACCTTTTATTCAAGTATTTCTCCATTATTTAAGTAAACACCAAATAATAGAGTAAAGTATACGTAATAATCATTATTCAAGCCAAATAATACTACCTAGCTAGGCATCTCTAATCTTGGGGACTAGGCGCAATGTATGTGGATATGCCGAACTTAATCTGAGCTTTTGCCATCTTTTTGTTTATCTTTCTAAACTTCTTTTCTTTTTTTCTCTTTTGAATAAAATGTGATTTTTACAATTCAAGGAGAGGTTGTAGCATTCAATCAATCAATAATTTCTCAATGATAGGTGACTTTCGAAAGAGTATGTGTGTATAACATGATAACCTACTATTAACTATATTCTCTAGTAGAGCAACAAAGTATAAAAAAAGTACAAATGCTCAACGATGAAGTTGCACCAACATGACACATTCTCTTTGGATTTTAATATCAAAGAAGAGTGGGGGTAAGATGTCTTCATACATTGTGGCTTTTAGCTTCAATAATCCTACTATCAATATCCATAAGTAATTTCATACAATGACAAAAGCTAGGTCTAGATTTTTGAAATTATTCATGAAGGTGATGTATGACTCTTTCAAATTCCCACAATCATATAGGTGTATCTTTAAGAATTATTGGCATGCACATTAGGAATATTAGAAAAAATATATTTGGTATTCTCCTTAGGATTATAGCCATGGTGTTGTCTACTACATAAGGGTAATAAAGTATGTTAACCCTTTTCGGGAGTAGAAAAGACAAACTGAGCTTATTCATCTACCTTTAGGATATGGTTACACCATTCAGGTTGCATTCTCAATGCATCTCAAGGCTTCTAATTGAGGCAAGGCCTTCAATCACCTTAGACTTTTTACAAGCCTCCTTGAAGGTAGTGGTATATTGTTATTCTAACCATTTTTTAATGATATTGCAAGTTGTTTTGATGAGAGTCTAGATAGTATAGATGGATAAGATTTGTGTGAGTCTTGGTCCTAGGGAACAATGAAATCATACACCAATATTAGTAGACTTTTGTTGTTTTTTATATAAGCCATATTATACCTCTTTAGGATTATCTTCCCATGCCTCAAGTGTTGAGAGTTCTATTGGGACATCCATCACTTCTTCTATTTGGGGGCCAAAGGACTTTACTCATTTGATTATAGTGCTTGCAGGTATTTTTGTTTCCTTGTGTGGGCCTTGAGACTCTTTAGCCTATTTTTTAATGGGTAAATCCAACTCCCATGGATTAGTGTAATAATCTATTGGTACCATTATGATCTCTTGGTGGCTACAAGGCTATAAGAGTAACTTCTTCTTATCCATGGAAATGGACATTTGATCTAGATGATGTCCGAGAAGATGTATGTATCTGAAACCCCCTTTTCTTTTTTTATCGGTTTGTCACAACTGTGAGTAGAGGTGTTCCACCAACCCTTTTTTATCTTACTCATATGAAGTTGTTTTAAGTTAATAGTCATTGTCATACTATAAGCAAGTGCTGGCTAGATTTCCTTTAACTCTTCTCTATTATCTATCAATGGTATGGTGGTAGAGAAGATTGCATTCGAATAAAGCTCTTGCTATAAGGACATAATGTGTTTGAAAAGTACAATAGTCACTTTCTCTTTGCAACACGTTTTTGCTGAGATGGAAACCTCAACATGTGTAGACATTAATAATGGATCACTTAGCTAGCAATATTTAGCTTGTTGCACCTAGCGACAACTGGCATAACTAACGTGCAAGTTGAATAGTATAATCAATTATGCACTATTTGACTTTAGTAGGCCATTTTTCTTTATATTGTATTTTATCTACATACATTTTGTATACTTTATTGTGTGTAATAGAAGAAAAATAGCAAGAAAATGTTTTGGTCTCCATCTCTCTTCTTGTGTTCTTGAGTGAGCTTCCTTTTATGTGTATGGTGTGTATTTGGCATGGCAACTTAAGCAAGTCCCCCCACCATGCGATTTGTGACACGGTATCAGAGTGGTGCCAACTAAGAGAGGCCAGTTTTAAAGGTTGAAGTGAAGGAGAAGAAGCAAGGATTTGAACAAGCAAGCAACGAATAAGAAGCTCTTCCATTCCTCCACTCTTCTCTTGGATAGTGCTTGTGGAGACACTAGAAGTAGGACATAGCGAAAATCTCAAATTGCTATGAGATTTTATGAGTAAGTAGAGCACTATATATTTTGTAGATATGCCCTCTACAAAGGGATTAATCACTACTTTTTGAGCCATCTAAGGTCATTTCAAGCCTCGTTTTAGAGTTGTAAGATTGTAGATAGTAGTTTCATGATATACTACAATTTTGGTTGTATTGACTGAAAGTACACATGTTTTTGAATCTATAAGTCCTGTGGTGTTTGCTAAGAATCAAACACAAGTTTTTATCTACAAACAAGCTAGTGAAAAAGTCCTTGGTGTATTGTTGTGCACTTATTGTGAAAGGTTGCAAAAGACTTGCTTGTTCTTTTATATCAATTTTGTGACAATGACATGGAATAATGGAAACCATATCATTGAGAAGCTACACAATAACAAATACCCATCATGGAAGTTCTATGTGATGAACTTCCTTATTAGAAAAGGCCTTTATGAGTTCATTTCAGGTGAAAAAAGGAGCCATAACTGAGTAATCCTATGACTACATATGAGTTAAAGGTATGGAAAGAATGGAATGCAAAGGATGAAAAGGTGATGTATTGGCTATCTACAGTCATTGACAAAACTATGTTGGGGTATATCAGAAATAAAGAAACTTCACATACAACTTGGACAATCTTTGAGAATATGTTTCCGGTAGATACAAAGGCACGAAAGATTCAACTCAAGCAAGAGTTGAATACTTTAAAGAAAGGGAAGATGCCTATAAATTAGTATGTTTTGAAAGTGAGAATCATTGCAGATGCCTTAGCAGCTATTCATACAATGCCTGATAATGATGATTTGGTTTCATCTACTTTGGGTGGCCTTAATAATGAAAAGGCTTGGAAATCATTTGCCACTTTTATGTATGTTCGAAAGCCATTTCTAGATTTTGATGAGCTAATCTCTCTCATGATCACCTAAGAGATAAACATGTAGGGTGAATCATTTGAAAGAAGTGCTGAACAAGTCCAATATTTTTACTTAAGTTTAGGAAGGGGACATGGAAAATCCTCTTCAAAAGGCCACGGTATGGGACGTGTTGGTGATAACTAGCAAAATAAATTAAATCAACAATTCAATGAAATATATCTTTTAGGAGGTTGTAGAAACTTTAGAGGTAGGGGGAGCTCTAGAGGAAGAGGTGGATGGTAGAACGGAGGTTCTCACAATTCTGGTATCATTTGCCATTATTGTGGCAAAACATGTCATATTATAGCTCATTTTTATGCTAACAAAGATGATATCTGCATTGGTAAATTATAGCAAGGAAACTATGCATCATCTTTATGATAGAATGAAAAAAAAAGAGCATTTTTTTGTTATACAGTATATATGATGAATGCTATTATAGAAAAGAGAACACATGATAATGTATGGTATGTTGATTCAGGTGCATCTAATCATATGAACAATTGTGTTGAATGGTTTGGAGAGATGTAGAATTTACAAAATATAGGTCATGTGCAAACAGGTGATGATTCATGCCACCCAATTTCACACATTGAAAATTTTTCCTTATCCTTGCATGATAGCTGAACAAAGAGTCTGTCAAATGTATTATATGTGCCATCAATTACAAAGGATTTAGTATCTATTGGTCAAATAGTAGAGTAGGGATTGCAAGTTCAATTTAATACAAAATATTATTTTGTAGAAGACTTTAATCATAAGTATAGGTTGGTCATAAAGGGAAGTAGAGTTGGCTGTATGTTCTCTTTAGATATTGGAATTCATGTTATGAATATTGTTATGTATGCTAAAGGAAAAGGAGTGGTTGTAGACATTGGAATATGACACAAATGTATTGGATATGGAAATGTGCAAAGGCTAAAAGTAATGCAGTCCAAAGGGTTGGTTATAGGGTTTCCTACTTTTAGAGTTGTAGAATTTCATAAAGGATGTGAAGCATGTTAGTTTGGTAAGCAGGCAAGATAACCTTTTTTGCATATGACACAGATGTGAGCAAAAATACACTTGATATTGTGCATACATATATTTGGGGGCCTACATAGAATATATCTCTTGGTGGTGGCAACAAATACTTTCTCATGCTTAATGGTGATTGTTCAAGAAAAATATAACATCATATTAGAGAATTTGAAAAATTTTCAAGTTCCGTTTTCAAATAAGTGAAATATTTGACCACATGGCTAAATCTTGATCCATATTTGAAAGTGGGATTTGTGAATGTAGCTTTATATAGTATTTAGGGTAGACTCCACCTTTAAGTAAGACAACAAGTTTTGACCATGTGGTCATAAAGGTATTGGGGGTTTCCAAAGTGAATGAAAATTCCCAAATTTTCTAATATAGTGTTATATAGGTATATTTCATGAAGGAAAAGGGTGTTGTATTTGAGCACTTCAAAACTTTCAAGACTGCTATTGAAATAGAAACAAGCTTGAAAGTTAAGTGCTTGAGGTCAGATGGAGGGAGAGAGTACTTTTTTAATGATTTTTGTGACTTTTTGAGGTCTCATGGGATAAAGAGACACTTTACTTGTAGGTATACCCCACAATAAGATAAATTGGGATGATGAGGAGAAGGCTAAGAAAGTAATCTCTAAAGAAATTTAGAAGTTGCAGAAGAAAAAAGAGTTAAATTAACTTAATCCTATAGATTTGTTGTATGAAGTGCAAGGGAGTTCATCGCAACATGCAAAAAAAAGCAGCATTTGCCACTTTTACAAGGGTACCATGTAGTGGCCAATAACAAAGTCCAAATCTTTATGCACAATTTCAAGGTTTCCATGAGTTATTTACCATTTATAGGGGTATAAGTTAGTGGCCAATAACAAAGTCGAGATCTTATGCACAATCTCAAGGTTTCCATGATTTATTTGCCACTTATAGGGGCACAATTTAGTGGCCAATAACAAAGTCGAGATCTTTATGCACAATCTCAAGGTTTCCATGAGTTATTTGCTACATTAACCAGATCTTCATTACATACAACTTTAGAATAGATCCTTGACTTGATTCCAAGATTCAAGGAGAAATAGTGGATGAAGTGCCTAACTTGGATGATATTTTGCGTGATACGGTGGTCTATAATTATTTTACTCTTATGGTTGTTTGTAGGTTTTCATAGAATGATTTTCTACATGGAGTACCATTATACCAATATGAGATTGTTGGTGAATTCTTTATCTTGCAAATCATTTTTAATTCTCCACCAGAAGCCATAGAAGTGTTGATTTTGCTATATGAGGTGCATGATGTTCTGGACTTGTCTGTAGACTTGTTGCAAGCAATATGGGACTTTATGAAGTAGTGGTATTTTGTACAATTAAGGCTTGTTAATGGAACTTAGGCCATGGTGAATATATGTTTAAACGATTTTCACAAACTGTGATGACATGGGAGAATATTATCATAATATGGGTGAAGTATTCTTTGACAAGATTTCTATTTTCTAACCATGAAATCATGGATGATGGGACATTGGATTAGTTGACTCCAATTGAAGGTATTTTACCATTGGAACTGTATGAAGTCTTGAAGTTTCACTTGTGTGAAGGCCATTTGAAGGACAAAAAGGAAAGTGGCAAACTCACTGTCAGTACTTTATGTAATTATTATGCAGAACACTTCCTCTTTTTCACTTAGTGTGAGTTTGAAAAAGGGGAAAAAAGCAGGACTATGGCAAAGAGGCAATG
Source organism: Lygodium microphyllum (assembly GCF_053477565.2). Lineage (NCBI taxonomy): Eukaryota > Viridiplantae > Streptophyta > Polypodiopsida > Schizaeales > Lygodiaceae > Lygodium > Lygodium microphyllum. The sequence goes on from NC_141135.1 coordinate 33,366,287, forward strand.
TTGCCTTACTCATGCATTTGGAGCATCAAACAATCAACACCATATCTTGCTTCATCGTCTTCATCTATCATATGATTCTTAGCCACTCTCACAACCAAATTTTTAGTAGGAAACATTATTGGTGGATTTGGTGAAAACTAGGGAAAAGAAAGCTTAGAAGTTGCCCATAAAGAGGAGGTGATAATAGCAAAAAGAAGCACATGATGAAGAGGAAGATTGGAGTGACAACCGTCTTGAAATCACACCTTCAAGGGAAAAAGAGACAACCTCAAAACCATCATCATCCATGTCAAGAAATGAGGATGGTGAGTTGGCAACTCCCTTGATAGATTGCACTATCTATATGGATACATAAGAGCCTAACACTAGAGGCTAATTGATGCAAATTGAGTTATTATCTTTTGCTAAATTGCAATGCGAATCATGGAGTAACAATGTTCATGCAAAACAATAGCTAGCTATTCCTAGGAAAAGTGGTAAATTTCAGAGAAAACTTTGAAAGTATACCTTCCCTTTTGTCTCAAGTACTTTCCCTTGAACTCAATGATCAACCTAAACACTGGCAATGTACAGATGAAGCAATATAGCAATATTTTGGAAATACCATAGGTGCAAGGAATGAGTATGTACTTAGGCAACTGATCCTAAAAAATCTATTTCATCAAATGGTTCATGAAATGCTTTCTACTCTTCATCAAGACTAACACAATCACCAAGGATACATTTGGAATCTTGCGGTATGCAAAAAATGTAGCTATTCCTAATTGTAAAGCAACTCTTAATGACAAGCTTATGCAAGAGGCACATGTCCCTACTATTAGGAAACAACAATAGAAGAGTTGGATTGGATCGATGTTGGCAACTTTGTATGCACACTTGTAGATTGTATGTCTAACCATTCATGCATCTCTATGGGATTTCCAAAAAGGTGAGAAGCTTAATGCCTTCTAAAAATAGAAATTAGTGGATGGTATCCTTGTGGATATATATGATAGAGATCCAAGTGACTCTAGTGCTTTAGTAGAATATGGTGAAAATGATCATGGAAACAAGCCAATTGCCATACTGAATATGGGATTTGCCTTGCATGATGTACCACATGGTGATGCTATAATTTGGAAGTATTATGCCTTTGTAGAAATTACATGGCATAGTGGATATAATTTGAGAAATGAGTAGAGAACACAGCAAATATGAGAATAAGAGAGATTGCTTTAATTTCAAACAAACTAATACAAGATGGCTCTATCCAATGGTTTGCTTCCATTGTGAAGCTTAGATAGCGATCCAATAGACAAAGAGCCCAGGGTAGCTAGAAGAACTCTGATTGGGTGAAAGATAGATTGATGATGGCTTTAGAGGGGTATTCCTTTTATAGATTGGGAAGCTAGTTTCATTGGCAAGTCCAACCATATTATAAACCTTCCTTAGTTGGCCATGTAAAATTCCCTTTATCATTGGGCTAGGGGTGTTGTCCCCCAATCCTCATTAGGGGGCTAACGGCCCCCTAAGATCCCCTAGCTAGGGGTTGCTTCCACAAACCCCAAACCCCAAAATAGGAGTCCCTAATAATTCCCACACCCTGCAACTTGATGCATTGTGCTTTCCTCTAGTTGCCACCATCATAACTACTCTATCTAGCCCGAAGGCTAGATCCACTAAGGTTACCTTTTTGCCATCCAGTCACATAGACCTTATCTGACAACATACAAGTTAGGACCCACCCAATCTCTATGCTCACACATGGCTTCTCCTCATAATGGGGGCCTTACAACTTAGAGCAAGAGGGATCATTGGTGGCACCTTATGTGGATGGGGTATTAAGCATATTAACACCCCCCCTCAATGTCCACCCATATGTGAGCTACATTCTCAAGTCTTTGAAGATGAATTTGAAGAGATTCTTCGTAAGATATTTGGTGAAGATATCTAATCCATTATCCTTTGTCCCAACTCTACTATCCCATCCTCAATCAAGTCATGCACATAGTGATACTAGATCTCAATATGTTTGGTGACTACATGAAAAATTGGACTTTTGGCAATGGCGATGCAACTATGATTGTCATAGCTTAGCACTGTTGGAACTTCATCCTTTACTCCCATATGCCATAGGATTCTCCTTAATCATACTGATTCACATGAAGCAAAGCAAGTTGCCTTGTACTCTACTTCCGTGTAGTAGAAGACAATGCCATGGTTGGTTGCTTCTTATTGATCCAAGAAAAAATTCCTTAGCCTAAAAAGAGAAACAATATCCAAAAGGTGATTTCCTAGAATCACTGTCACTCACCCAATTTGAGTCATAGTTTTCCATAATAGCACTTCTAGAATTGTATGTGATACCATAGCCAAGAGTTCCCAGCTTTTGAATGAGTTTCTCGGGATTTGTTTGAAAACTTGCTTAGAACCCCAACAATAAAATTAATATTTGGGCTAGTGTTACACAAGTAGATGAGGTTGCCAACCAAACTCCTGTATATCCCAATGGCTGGTAGTGCTAATGTATCTTCAATGGAAAACTTCACACTGATCTCCATAGGTGTAGCTATCTTCTTATACTTGATCATTCCAAATTCTTTTAAGATATCACATGCATACTTCTTTTGAGAGATGAAGATTTTGCCACACACTTGCCACTTCAATCTCCAAACAATAGTTTAAATGATCAAGTCGATGCTTTTTACCTATCTAACTCCTAAATGTTTACCTATCTAACTCCTAAATGTTTAAATTAAATAGTTAGATAAATATTTAAAATTCTTTTAGATAGTTTAAATGTTTAAGATTCTTTAACTATTTAATTGGCATTCAAATATGTAGATTCTTGTTCCTTACAAGTAAAGGTGAACTTAGGAAAAACTCCAATTCCCAAGGTATCGGATCTTGCGGGTTGCAGTCGACCTAAAGGGTATTCAGGAAAGGAACTTCACCTTAACAGGAATGTTGTACAAACCACCAAACTTGTCTATGTTTAAAACAATAGGGCAATGTTAGCCTTGATCAAATCAAGATCAAGGGGAAGACCACTTAGATCATTTTAAGGATCTAGAAGGAATTTGTTAAATTGACCTTGTGAAGCCCTAACCCAAGGGGGAGAGAGAACTTTATGGTAGTTGATTTATGCTAAGCATGTTGCTTGGAACTGTTGAAATGGTTTTAACAGAGGTTGATCTTGTTAAAGATGGAAAAAGTGATTGCTAGGTAGAATGGTTACTTGCTAGATTAGGAAAGGATGTTTTCCTAGTTAAAGGATGTTAGGCTGGCTGTTTCAGCTTGATTGTTTCCGAAAGGATACTTAAGGATTGGTTGTGGTTTTGGATGAATATCCAACTGATTATATTTTCATGGCGGGAATTGTAAGGATAAATTGCCATGGGAACAAAAGGGATGTTTTCCCTAGTAAATGTTATTGGGTTGGTTGCTTCAACTGTGGATGGTTTCAGAAAGGGATAATTAAGGAAGGATGGTGCTAGCTACCCCTGCGAACCGCCAAACCCTAACCAAGGGGGTTATGGATCCGCGCCGGGAATGTGGACCGAACCCGCCGTGAGAGGTCTCTCCGTGGAAATTACTTGGTGTAGGAGGACGCTTGGGTGCCAGGGGGGATCTGGCCATAAATCCCAATGCCTCCAGACCCTACACAAGTGTTCTACATGACTCGAGATGGGATCTCAAGGCCTTGATACTAGTTACGAGGCAGAATCTTGGTAGGATAAACCTTCGGGTTTTTATTGTCGGGAGACGGAAGGATCTTTCTGCAGAGGTAGAAAGGGACACTTAATTCTCCTGTATGGACGGGAGACAAACATTAATCTGAAGATAAATTAAGGAAGTGTTTGATCTTGTTTTATCTTGTCTTAGTGTCTGTGTCCTAAATTACGTAAAGAAACCTATGATTAACGGGTTAATTAAGGAAGCGGCTTTTATGTGTCAAACATAATATGGTAGGTAATTAGATAACTAAAACAACCCCCGAGGGAAGCATGGTAGATGTGACCGTCAGGTCCATCCTACAACAGGGTGGTCTCGGTTAGCCGAGAGCTTTCCTCAATGGAATTTATTTGATGCGAGCGTTAGATAGACAAGGACCTTAGAACTTGTAAGTTAAAAACCTGAATTATACCGTTTTAGGGGACCGGAATGGGACTATGCCCTATGAGCAGAGAGGTTGAGCGATGCATCCCTCTTGTTTCCCATTCTCTTTGAACCAAGTTTGGTATGAGTCTGCCTTGGCCCAGTTGTGTTTGCGCAAAGTGGAGCAGTTGTAGACCGATGCTTGAAGGCTGTTAGGAAGACCCGACTACAAGGAACTCGGACTTCAGGTCGATCCTAGTGGGAACGGCCGCATAAGTTCCATTACGAGGCAGACTCGAGGGACCCTAGTTGGAAAACCCTGTGTCATTCCTTGGGAGTGCCGGGTGGCATCTTCTAGATATATCTCTTGATGGACTACTACGACATGTCCCGCGATTTGAGGAGCACACACGTTACAGTCTTCTTCTACTAACCCATTAAAAATGGGTAGAGGAAACCCTAAAGCTGGCAAATCCACTATTCGAGCAGGTATAGCAATAGGTTGTGCCACCATGGTAACAACTAGTTTTTCTATAGGGTTCGAACATCTGAAAATATAGCTCCACTCAAAGTGGACGAACTGATTGGAGGGGGGGAAGTACTAGGGCTTCCTCCCCCCCCCTAACGGACTTTGCGTCGAGCTAGGGTTATTAAGATCCCACCCTTGCAAGGATATTGGGCCACTCCTTTGCGGCAGAGAGTATCTTCTATTTATTTCAGCCCATCGTCTAACTCGCTCAGCTCTTTCTTCCTTTTGAAGCTCCGCTTGATGGTCTTGTGAGTCTAGCTCACTTATTTTTGGTATACACTAATAAGTAGGTCCCAATTGACCAAGATACAAAAATCACCACTTATTAATGGCTCCCAAAAAATGCACCACCTATCGCGACCTAAAATGGCGGACCGCGACACTAGCTATAGGCACTAGCCAGGTCTCTCTAACACTCACAAGACAATCCCACATGGCCTAGCAGCTAGGACCGTACAAGGGACACACTACCCTAATTACTAATGCAGATATTGCGTTTATAGTGGAACGTAGTCCAATAATTGCCCTCCTCTACTCCTCAAAGGGAGATCCAAAACATCTTGGTGTAGTACACCAACATGGTACAACAAAAGAAGGCACCCCCCTGTTGGGTGGCTAAATGCCATGGCCCCACTGCAGCTCTCCTACACCTCAGGGATTGGCCCCAAGATACACTACTCTAACATAAGGCACATACAAATGCACTCCACTCTTATATATTTCAAACATTCAAGGATATTTTATGTTTCTCACTTGACAATTTTCCAAAGATTTGATCATCTAGCCTATAGCTTGGGTTTTCTCACAACTCAGTGTAGGTCATGTGTTTTGCAATCAATTGATATGCATCTAGGAGGTACCATGTGATATGCACAATGCAATTGCGGATGACACACCTCATGCTCAAACATTTTATGATTTAAAAAAACCAGCAACGTGAGGTGCAAAGACAATCCTTTAATAATTTCCAAGCTACTTGTAATTGCGGCGTTGCTAGAGACTAGCACCGAGTTTTCTCGTGCTACTAGTCTCTCTTAAATTTGAATAGTGATTAGCCTGTATACTATGCATAATCAAATAAATCAAAATTTAAAACATTTTCAATGACCACTCACTTTTACAACCCCTCTTTCCTCCTACCATTTAGGTTTTGCATTTGTTGGATAGGTATAAAAATCGATAAAAACCATACTCTAACTTAGAAATAAGGCTTGATTGAGGCTTATCCCTCATGCTCCAGCCATGTTATACATTCACAAACATAAAGTATCTTTTTCCCTAATCTTTTAGGTGCAAAAACCATTTTGTTTCTATTTTTTCTCATTTATTTGTTCATAAAAATGTGATACTTTCTAATTTATGTTTCTTGACTGATCATATTGACTGAAAATGGATTTTATCATTTTTTAATTCCATGTGAACATTCCCTAACCCGAAACGGAAGAAACCCTCATTTTTCCTCTTAAAAGATGCATTTTGGATTTTTTAATTATTTATTATAACTATGTGTGACTACGGGCTCTGCATTTTATCATCTGCAGCCCTCAAATATACTTCAAATATAATTCATACAAATTTCCTTTCCATGCGCACATCATTTAAGCTATTAAACATCAAAACAATGAAATTTTCTTTATAAAAATTGAGCATACCGCTTATTTGCATGTTGAGTGTTATTAAAAATGGTTTTAGGGTAGCCCACAGTCCCACCATCAATTCCCCAACAATGCTAGGCATTGCCTCTCAGTGTCCTCTTGATCTTGTAGCAATCCGGGCCATGCCGGCGGACAACCATCCTTCATCCCCCTTTCTTCCTGATTCTCTACATGCGATCAGCCTCTTAGAGGAGAGAGGAATAGGAGAGAGAAAGACTGAGTTTTGATCTCTGTATTTGGGTAGCCATTATGCGTACTAAGACGGGCATCGGAGAGTAAAAAATGTAGAAGTTCATTGCCAATTGCTACTCCATAGGTTGCTTTTAGCATTGGCATGCCATCAATCAACAAATCATCGCGTGAAGGAGGGGGGGCGTCAATTGCATGTTGAGATATCGAGCTCCACTCATGATATGCCAGGGTGACCGTTGTGCATTTATGTCACGGACTTGTTAGCTGCAGACGCAGTTGGTACACTGCCCATGAATAATAGCTAGATGACAGCTATCCTTATCTACTCTAGTTCGTGGCTCAATTAGTATGCCACCTTAGTTAGTTGAGTTTGGTTTGAGACCCATATATAGGGTTCTTCTATTTCTCTGTACTAGAGTTCTTTTTGGCTTACACAACTAAGAAGAGGAAAGTTGTTTTCAGCCTCCACCTTTGTGTGTATTCCCCCATTATGTAAGTGAGAAAGCTACAAGTGAGACTCCTTCCTTCTCTCTCACAATCTTGACATGGTATTAGAGCCTAGTTCGTGGTAAGGAGCTCAAGAAAGCAAACCAAGTTCGCGGTGTTCTAGTAAGAGGACCAGTGTTGCTTTCATTTTTTGAGTTTGGGAGCAAGTCTCTGCAGGTAGCACCACCGAAAAGTGCAAGAGTGCATTGTCTCAGATTGAGACGCCCTTCGCGGTGTAGCAAGAGGGCAGTATATGCTACGGGAAAGGGGCTTTAGCCTTCGGTTGCCCTGTTTTTTTTATTCGAGGCTATTTCGGGGCCTATTTTGGAGGCAGAAGTTTTCCGCAAGTACTCAGGAAAAGGCCCTGTTTTTTGCTGTGCGACCACTGTTCTATAAAACTCTTTGCAGTGTTCTGTAATGGCGTCTGATTCTCTTTCACATATTGTCACTGAAAAGCTTGACAAGAACAACTTCCAACCATGGAAGTTTAGAATGACGAATTTCCTTATGGGAAAGGATATTGGGAATTCGTTGTAGGAAATGAAGAAGAACCAGTTCTTCCTAATGTTCCCAATCAACAGCAAATGCAGGCATTTAAAGGATGGCATGAGAGAGCCAGAAAAGTTATGTACTGGCTCTCTATCAGTATTTCGGACTCTATGATTTTGCATATTCAAGATGCAAGTACGCCAAAGGAGACATGGGATACTTTGTCAAAAATGTATAGCACAAATACGCAAGCCTGGAAAATGCAGCTCAAGCAAGAGTTGCACAATGTGCAAAGAGAAAGTATGAGCATCAATGACTACCACATGAAGGTGAAGAAGATTGCAGATGCACTTGCTTCCATTGGGTCGCCAGTGGAAGATGATGATTTAGTTTCTGTGACCTTGAATGGTCTAGGAAAGGATTATGCACAGTTCCGAACATCCATTTCCGTCCGTGAAAGATTTTTTGATTTTGAGGAGTTGATTGCTCTTCTAATTTCTGAGGAGCAGATAAATGGTGGTGCATCTTCTTCAGGAGGAACTTCAAAAGAAGCTGTCTTCTACTCAAATGCTGGAAGAGGTAGAGGCAGAGGTAGAGGAGGCCGATCTGGAGGCCGTGGTAGAAATCAGAATATGCAGCAAACTCAAGAAAACCAGTCCTATGGAGGAGAACGTGGTAACTCTAGAGGCAGGGGGATCCAAAGAGGTCATGGTGGATGGCAAAGAGGCCAAAATGCAAACAGTAATGTTGAATGCTACTACTGTGGTAAAATGGGTCATATAGCTAAAGACTGCTATAAACAGCAGAATGACATTATGAATGGAAAATTGCAACAAGGGAATTATGCATCTTCTAGTAGACAGGGTGATGACAGAAATGAGCATTTGTTTATGGTGCAGCACATGAACAATTCTGTGACAAGTGCAAAAGAAAGCAACGATGTATGGTATGTTGACTCAGGTGCATCAAACCACATGACAGGTCATGCAGAATGGATGGAGGATGCAAGGAAAATGGAAAAACCAGGATTTGTGGAGACTGGTGATGATACTGCACATCCTATTGTGCAGATTGGAAAAATTCCTTTATCTATGTAGGATGGGAAAAAGAAATACCTATCGGATGTATTTCATGTCCCGAATATCACCAAGAACCTAGTTTCTGTTGGTCAAATGATTGAGCAGGGCTTGCAGGTCAGATTTAACTCTCATGGATGCTTTGTTGAGGATATGAAAAATAAAGGTCGCTTGATAGCAAAAGGAAAGAAGAAGGGCAGAATGTTTACGTTGGATGCAGACATGTCTGAATTGAGTGCAGCAATGTTTGCACATGGGACCGGTGTAGTTGCAGATATTGATATCTGGAACAAACGCATTGGTCATGTTAATGTACAGTGACTTAAATCAATGCAGGCCCAAAATATTGTTGCAAGATTGCCTAAATTCAAGGTTGCAAAAATGCATAAGGTATGTGAAGCCTGTCAATTTGGAAAACAGGCAAGGAAACCATTTCCTAGACATGTTCAAGAGAGTAAGAAGCCATTGGAATTAATCCACTCTAATCTGTGGACTACTAAAGCTGCATCTCTTAGAGGCTGTTATTATTTTCTCACTTTTATTGATGACTATAGCAGAAAAGTTTGGGTATATTTTATGAAAAAGAAAAGTGAAGTTTTTGGGCATTTCAAAACTCTTAAAGCTATGGTTGAAAAAGAAACAGGCCTGCAAATAAAATGCCTAAGGTCAGATGGAGGGGGAGAGTACCTCTCAAATGAGTTTGCAAGGTTCCTGCAGGAGCATGGCATAAAGCAACAATATTCATGCAATCATACCCCACAACAAAATGGAATTGCAGAAAGGAAAAACAAGCATATTGGAGAGGTATCTCGTGCCATGCTCAATGAAAAAGACTTGCCAGATTTTTACTGGGCTGAAGCAGTTGCTACAATAGTCTACATAATGAACAGGACTCCCACTGCAGCAATACATGGGATGACTCCAGAGGAGAGGTATACTGGTAGGAAACCAGATATTTCTCATTTGAAAATTTTTGGTTGCATTGCCTATGTTCATGTGCCAGATGAATGGAGATCCAAGTTGGATCCAAAAGCTGAGAAGTGCATCTTTATTGGTTACTCTCTGCAGATGCTATAACCCTTCTACTAGTAAGTTTACAGTGAGCAGAGATGTTGTTTTTTATGAGATGAGTAGCTGGTATAAACCAGTAAATGTGATTGATAATGTAGATGCACAAAATGGTAATGCTGCACAGAATTCACAGCATCAATCACAAGATATTAGTGGACTTGGAGTGTACTCTAGCAGTGGTTCACATTCTTCGCCATGGACAAGCAGATTGAGATCAGGAGAATCTTCTCAAAGCAATGCAAATAGTGGTATGCAAGTTTCACGAAAAGGAAAAGAGAAGGTAGATCAGCCCATGTTTGATGTGAATGCAGGTCACTCTTATGTGGATGGTGAATCCAATGGCTCAAAACAGAGCATTGATGATGAGTTGGGTATTCCTTCTATTGTCACACCTGGAGTAAAGAATACCAAGGATGTTTTGACCAGAGCTAGGTATCCTGTGGATAGGCTGAAATATGATGGATTTACAGACATTCACTATGCCTATATGGTCAAAATGATACATGACCAGAACCCACTTCTTTTGAGCAAGCCATGGGAAAAGAAAAATGGGAGAAAGCCATGGATGAAGAGATGGATGCCTTGGAAGCAAATGCTACATGGGAATTGGTACCTTTACCTAAAGATAAGAATGCAATTGGTTGTAAGTGGATTTATAAAGTGAAGCACAATGCAGATGGTTATGTGAACAGATACAAGGCAAGATTAGTAGTCAAGGGGTATGCACAAACATATGGCATTGATTATGAAGAAACATTCAGTTCGGTTGCAAGGATGGCAACCGTAAGAGCAGTCATTGCTATGGCTACATCAAAGGGATGGTCTTTACATCAGATGGATGTAAAGAATGCCTTCTTGCATGGTGATTTGCAAGAAGAGGTCTATATGGAGCAGCCACCAAGTTATGTGCATGCTATTCATCCTGAGTTTGTGTGCAGGTTGAAGAAAGCCTTGTATGGCTTGAAGCAAGCACCTAGAGCATGGTCTGACAAGATAGGACAGTATCTTGTCACTATGGGCTTTCAGATTTCCAAGGCAGAATTCTCACTTTATGTGAGAAAAACAAAGAAAGGTATTATGCTACTTGTCATTTATGTTGATGATTTGATTATGGCATATTTGAGTATGGACTATTTTATGAGACTAGGGTTCAGATACGGTTGCATGGATACACTGATGTTGATTGGGCTGGTAGTATTTCTGATAAACGATCTACCAGTGGATATGTGTTCTCTCTTGGGAGTGCTACAGTCACTTGGAGCAGCAAGAAACAACCTACAGTTGCCTTGTCGAGCACAGAGGCTGAGTACAGGGGTGCAGCAATGGCTGCATGTGAGGTAGCTTGGTTGCATAAGCTACTTTATGATATGCATCAGCCTACAGATGGGCCAGTTGTCATTTATTGTGACAACATGAGTAGTATACACTTGGCAAATAACCTAGTCTATCATGCTAGAACAAAGCACATTGAGGTGCATTATTTCGTTATGTGCGGGAGAGGGTTTTACTAGGTCTTATTGATCTAGTTTATGTCAGCACAGAGGATCAGGTAGCTGACATATTCACAAAGGCATTGGGCGCAGAGAAGCTGCACAAGTTCAAAGACCTGCTTGGTGTGCAGGAATTGGGATTGAGCTCGAGGGGGAGTGTTGAGATATCGAGCTCCACTCATGATATGCCAGGGTGACCGTTGTGCATTTATGTCACCGACTTGTTAGCTGCAGATGCGGTTGGTACACCGCCCATGAATAATAGCTAGATGACAGCTATCCTTATCTACTCTAGTTCATGGCTCAGTTAGTATGCCACCTTAGTTAGTTGAGTTTGGTTTGAGACCCATATATAGGGTTCTTCTATTTCTATGTACTAGATTTCTTTTTGGCTTACACAACTAAGAAGAGGAAAACTATTTTCAGCCTCCACCTTTGTGTGTATTCCCCCATTGTGTAAGTGAGAAAGCTACAAGTGATACTCCTTCCTTCTCTCCCACAATCTTGACATTGCACGCTGCCACCGTTTCAAAAACACTCCCCCCCCCCCCCTACAAATCAAAATATTTGAATAGGGCACCCAATTGACCCCCCAAAGGGCCATGCCCAATGCTGAAATTCTTGGCCCTTTTGCCTTTGTCCTTTCCGGCCTCCCGCATTTTGACCGTCTGCGACCTCCGTTTCGCATTTTGAAAATTTCTTCATGCCCGACTCGAGATCCCGCACTGCTGGCCACTTACACTAGTCTGACCAGGCACCCAGAAAAATTGTGAAAAATATTCAACTACTCTTTGAAATCACTTTCAAATCTTGTCTTCCACTACTGCTAACAATTGACAAATCCCCCTTTTTCGCTTCCAATGAGGTTGGGTTTTTGCATTAAATTAAAATATTTTACCACATTTTTTTCACTTTTTGGGTCCAAGAATTTATCTCTCATCAATGCAATATCCGATATTAACAACTAATATGCTTGATGTCCAACAATATGAGATAGATAGGAGCAATATACATCTTCAAATAAAAGGTGTGCCACATCAACAAGACAATCGAAATATAAATAATCAATGTGGTGGGCTAAGTACACATAGCCAACTACTTAATGGCACTAGGGCTAAGCATAGACACATGGCAAGAGATAGAATACACTTACAATATACTCAAAAGCCGATAAGGAATGCAAATTGATATATTGTTATCTATCATCAATATAATACAAATAGAAGCAATATAGATATTGAGATAGCAAAGTGTGCAAGAGAATTATACCCTCCATGAATTCATGCTCAAGGAAGTATTGGCACCTACAATTTGTCAGCAAAGCAATGCAAGCTTAAATAATACAGATATAGAGATGCAAGAAGAGCATCATGGAAATAATCATGTTGTGTTTCTTCATCAAAATGGTAGATTTTTGTGAAATGTTACATAATGCAAAAATTCATCCATCGACAATTGTTTTTCTCTTTCAACAACCAAGTATGCATACTATTGATATGCAACCTAAGGTTTGTGACCATTGCATGGTGAAGCTGTAGCACTCTGAAACAAAATTTGGGCATTCTATTTCAACTAGAAAAGATTTTTATAAAGGGAGAAAAGTTCTCTTGCCACCTCTGCAACAACCACCACAACCTCTGCATAGTTTATTTAATGGCTCACATCCACAAACTACAAAATTTAGGAAAAACATACATGCATACAATAGTGCTTTGGCCTTTGTTTCAATGGATGCAAAAATTGATTATATTTTTGCCTCAATATGAATGTGGCTATACTTTTCGAGTTCATGGTTCAATGTGCAATTGCATAGGTTCCCTATTGCAAAGTGAGAAAGGAGGGAAAATGCCAAAATTTTCACAACTTAATATTTACGACACGAAACATGAGTTATCAAATCACACAGAGCTTATATCTAGGATTTTGCTAGACTTATTAGAGGGGCTTCAAAAAATGATGCATGACCACAATGTTTATGCTCAAGTATCTAGAGTAGTGGGTGCCAACTTGTAAGCCAATCCTTTTGTTGAAATAAGAATGACAAACTTTGAGAATCGGTCCACTTCTAGGCAATATTCTATTTCAATTGTAAGTGAAATTGTAACAATTATGCATATACAAGGTGATGATGACACTCTTGAATACTGCAACATTCAAGTTTACACTAGGCAAGGGCATTTGATTACTTTATCTAACTTGCATAAAGCCTATATGCCTTTGTTGTATGTACTCCTCTTTCCAAATGGAGAGGATGGATGGCATATTCAACTTCCTTATAAATATGTGGATCTTCATTTAAATGTTGAAAGTCTCACAAACAAAGGTTGTATTACTCAATTGCAATACTCTGATTTTTGCCTTCAAATTTGCAATGACATAAATGTATGTCTCTTAGGTGGTGGCCACTTGCTCACTACTTGTTACATCAATACTTTGTTGATGCTTCTTGTGGTATTGAGAAGAGACTAGCTTGGTGTTATTATAATCAGGCAACTTTGTGAACTAAAATGTATAGGGAATTGGCCGATATAGTAAATGTGATGGATGTGAGAATAATATATGGAGCTGATGTGTGTTGACATCCTCATTCATAGGTGGACCTAGATGCATGTACCAATTGTATCAAGATGTTATGGCAATTGTGCATAGTAAAGGGAATCTTGATTTTTTTATCACCATGACATGTAATCCTAAGTGTAATTTGCATATGATCGACCAAGTTTGACGGCATGGGTTCTTCATGAGAAACACAAAGACATCATGGAATCAATAATCAAGAAGGAACTATAAAGTTATTGGGTATGTATCTCTTATAGTATTTCAAAAGAGGGGTTTACCTCATTCACATACACTAATGATATTAGAACCATGATTTAAGCTCTTGAAACCACAACACTATGATAGATTTGTATGTGTGGAGATTTCTTAAAGCAAAGATTTCCATCTTTATATGAGACTATTACTAAATGCAATATACATGGTCCATGTGGAGCTTTCTAGGTTAAACAATACTACATGGCTGATTCCATTGATAAGACAGAAGAAAACTTCTTCCTGTATAGTGTCAAATATCTTAATTCATTTTACCTTGGTGATGATATGCCTCCTCACATTTTGCTACTATGGAAGATAAATGCTCTAATAATGTTGCTAAATTTTTGAATCTTTCGAAAGGTTCATGCAATGTACAAGGCTCATATGCAAGGAATTTAACAAAAAGATCATTGAAGTAGAGATAATAACATGCACAAATATTGGAGATAAAGGGTTTATTTTGAGAATAAGTTTCATCCCAACTTGGAACTTCCTTTCTCGATGAAACATTTGCAATTCCCTATTCGTTTGGTGTTTGCACCAAAGTAAAAATTTAATAATCAGTTTCTTTATTGCAAACTCATCTCTTTTGCTTTATTATTATTTCTTATTTTTTTTATTGTAAGGTATAATAACTTTTTTACTTAATAGTACAAATTTTAAATTTTATTAAAAATAATACTTTTTTAATTTATTTTTTATTTTTTATACATGCGCCAATCAATATTTAAATACTATGAAGCTTCACCTTATCCAACTGAGTTTCTTTAGTACAAACTCATTTCTTTTGATTTATTTCTATTTGTTAATTTTTTTATTCTAAGGTAATATTACTTTTTCTTGCATAATATAAGAGATTTTAAATTTTATTGAAAATAATAATTGTTTGTTTGTTTTTTGTAGATGGCCCAATTAGCATTTGAATGTTATTGAGCTTCACCTTATCAAAATTAGTTTCTTTGTTACAAACTCATATATTTTACTTTAATTTATGGCTCGTTAATTTTCTATTCTAAGGTATAATAAAATTTTCTCATATAATATTTAAGTTGTTTATCTTTGATTGAAAATTGCTAATTTTGTATGCTTTCTAAAATTGTCCTTTTATAGATGGCCCAATCAGTATTTGAATACTATCAAGCTTCACCTTATCAAATGCGAGTTCAAGAGGAATAATGCCATCATTCGTAGAACATTGGCAATGGTAATCGAAAGATTAGCAAACAATAGGTTTACCAATGGAAATAGTCCTTTATATATAAAAATTTTACATTGTGAATATGTCTAGTACTACTACATTAAACAAACAGATGATGATCACCATATTTACTGCTCCCGCACCACTAGGCACATACCAAATGATTGGAGCAAGTGGGAGTTCTAAGATTTGTCCCACTTTATTATTGTGCATCAGTTTCACCCTAATTGTATCGACTACTCTACCAATGCTAGAGTTCATCATATCCTTGGCCCAAGTCAATACTTTTTTGTATGAAATTCAGTATTTAAAACTATTGTTCCTAATATTCTTTTCTAGTTTTAAGTGTTGTAATACTGTGAGGGGGCATGCCACATCTTCACCCTTGCATGTGTTGTAAGCTACATCCGCTTTGAACAATAATACAACTAGGACAAGAAAGCTACCATTTTAGTGATTAATTTAGGACTTAGGATGTGTCTTATTCAAAATATTACATACCTTTCCATTCATTTAGCTTCTCCTATGGTTGGAATAGTACAATCATTTTGGAAAATCACTTCTTTCTCATTCTTATTTTCATATGGTTTACATGCAAAAATTTGTATTGTGTAACAATCTATTTATGGTACTTTGATATCATTGTATGTAGCATTATTTCTTATATATTCTTATATAAATGTATACGTAAGAAAATGATTTATGTGAGCAATGACAACAATATTATTGATCTCTTTTTAGATACTCAAGTGAACAAATTAAGAGAGTACTAATTCAAGCATTACTAAATGGAATTATATTTTTGGAAGAGGAAATGTTTGTTCTAGTAATTGATTCTCAGTATAATTGATGTAGATAATAAATCTATGGTGCCCAAAACATGTATACATTTTCATTAGTTAATATTTTTTCCATTGGCATGAAGCACCAAAAGAAACCCCGGTGTGAAGCGCTAGCCCCGGCATGAAGGGCCAAGAGTCTCTAGGCATGGAGTACCTAGTAACAATGATGAAGATACAAAAGGCCACAATAAAAAAGAAAAATAAATTTTTGATCCTTAGACTCTCTTCTTTAAATCTTATGTGCCTAGAATTGGAATTACAATAGAAAACAAGAAAATTTCCTCCCATTATGTTCCTTTTTATGGTTTTCTTTTCTTCTTTAAATTGCATTGTTTCAACATGTGAGAATAGATCTATGCAAAATAAAAATTTCCAAATAAGAGCTTTGTGGTATGTTGTGATTCAAAGCTCAAGATGTAAGGCCCTTGAGGAGTGACCTAAATTTACTAACATATGAGACTTTCATTTTAGGATTTCAAACGAATGGAATGTGTGTAAATATATAGTGTAGTTAATCATGCTCATTAAATTTTGTTGTGGCATTGATTTCTCTTTGAATTCCAAGGTTAGCCTTCAAAGCTAAATATTGCATAATGCAACACACAAAAAGATCAAGATAGGAAACAATTACTAACAATATTTGTGTACAGAGACTCCAACTTAAATTTGGTTTTATATTACAAGTAGTAAGTTTTTTGCTATATTAATTGCTATAATATCAATTTTATTTTAAGCTGACAATATCTATTAATATATCAAGGTTAGATATTAACAACGTGAAGGGTATCACTAGCGCTTTTCATTTTCACACACCTTGATTGAGGATGTTATGAACAAGTGGCTATTATCAAATGAATAAAGGAAAATAGGTTGCATTTTGTATCCACGTGCTTAACATTCTGGATAGACATTATGAGTAGCATCATAACGTGCAAGTCAACTAGAGCCTATATGGATCTAGGATCACAATCATGTATCTTGCATTGAAAACGTGCCTAGAGTCCTTCAAGCCAAAAAGTCTATGGCATATACCTTTTGATAAGTCTCAAATGGTAATTTTAAAAAGGGTGGGAAGAGGTACATCAAGGAGTCCGTGTATGAATGCATGAAATCAACATTGTTCATGCTAGAAGGGCTATAGATCACCCTAATGAGGATTGAAGCCACCATCTAACGTAACAACTATCACCCAAAATTGCACAATCTTTTAGGGATAGGACTATAAATAATCCGACTTACATGTGCCAAAATACATGTGAGTTGATGGTGGACAATGCCAAGTGTGTTGCAAAAATTGGGAGAAAAACTTTTCCACATGAAGTTTCAATCCAATTAAAAGTTAGCGCTTCTCACAATTTTTTTTTGTCGATACTGGGTCCACATGACATGCATGCTTTTTGTGAAATTCTTGGAGAACTTGTGGATTCAGACATGTACACACACACACACAAATTCCAAAATTTTGACCTCATTCACTTAATGTTAAAGCCTAGTCTGGGCATCATGGGCCACTTTGCATGTCAACAAGCACTAAAAAGATCTTAGGCAAGGTTTAAAGTTGTATCTCTATGCGGTGCAGTTCTACTCACATTTTCCTATCACGAGATTTGTTGAGAAGTGATATCAAAGTGTTGCAACCTTTATTTGAAAATTTTCAAACAATAAATGGTGGAAAACATGAAAATATGGATTTTTGTGCAAATAAAAAAGTCATAGAGGTTACATTCAACTTTTTAAGGCTCATTAAAAATGTCAATGGTGAGATTGATCCTTTAGAGCTCTAAGGTTAGGCTTTAAAGTTGAATCCTTATTTCAATCACTTTCTTTCCTCTACCATGCTTTTCAATTACCCAATTATGTCAACATCTTTGCTAACTACTCTTACATGCAAACCATCCAATTGATACCTTTCACAATACGTAGTGTCTTTGCCAAGTTCTCTTAGGTAGAAACCATCCAATGGATACTTTTCACAAAGAATCATTGTGTATCTCATTTATGCCATGTATTGACATTGCTAGTGTACACAAAGTCATGCTACATAAATTGACATGAATTGAAGAATAATCAAGAGGTGTGCTTCCTTTGGCAACCTATTGTATAATTAAGAACCATTTGTCCAAAACAAATGCATCCCTCATATATCTTAATGTTAAAGTAATGCATAATGTAATGAAGTTGTCCCGCATATACTACAATGATAAACAAAAAATTAAGCATAAAGTGTGGTCATGTTCTAACATGATAAACAAACAATCAAGCATTAACTATGATCTTCCTACTACACCAATAAACAAAAAAAAAACAAGAATGAAGTGCAAACATCCTACTACATCATGTGATGAGGTTGTCCCACATGTATAAACAAAAAATCAAGCATAAAGTGTGATCATCCTACTTGTGCAAATTTTTTTGCTAATAGAAAACCATGAAGACTATTTTCATACATAGAGATTAGAGAAGTTTATTTGTTTCTCATGTCACCTACCCAAGGAGGGGAAAGAAGAATAAATGTCTCTAAGCTCTATGTATGAAAAAAGAATTAATGCTTTTCAACATTATGGATATTCTAAATTTGTGACATTACCTTAGGGCTAGAGAACAACTAGACTAATTGTAAGTCAATGTTGAGGTGAGAGAATTGTTCCAACACATGTGTTAATCAATCAAGCATGAGGTGTATTGTAAGTAAAGTCTCCTATCCTTGATTTATAAACTTTTATTTTATAATCACAAATGGTGACCTTGAGGATGATAAGCTTAGCATTTGCAATTAAAAATGGCACATATTCTTATCTCTTTAAGATACTAAGCTAAGCTCCAATTCAATTTCATAGATATATGATATTACCTTACAACCAAGCAACGTGTTTCATACCTAGTTTAGATCACATATATCATATCTCATTATCTTACTTGTGGGACATCCCATGCAATCACTAGAATACTCACATTTGTCATCACTTTAGTTTAAATGTATTCAATGGCAATGTGCAATCCAAATAAATGAGCATCACTCTTCTACAATACACATATCTCATGCATGTCCAATCATAAAATAATAATCAAAGAAGCCATTTTCATGTTTTGAGGTTCTAATGCTCATTACAAAGAGTAAGACGATTCGAGTCTCACATAAATAGCCCTAAGAAGTTTACCCTTCCTTTAATGAAAATCCAAATTTCTAATGGATGGCTCATTTTCTTCTTGAAGAATACCCTACCCCAAAAGTAGTGATAAATTTATTTTCTTGTCAACTTGCAAGTGATCAAAATCTCAACTTAGCCTATCATGTAGACTTCCTTTACACCTCATCCTATTAACTACATTTTGGGTGATGAAATCAAAACTTAGCCTAGCATGCAAACCCCTTTACATCTCATCTTATTAAGTACATTGCAATGGGTTATATAAGCATTGTTACCTAGGTTGTGATGTTAAGTGGCTAGGGTTTGTGAAATTTAAAGAGGTCGAATATCTAAGAATGAGCTAGCTAGCATTTTGAGCTTGTATTATTTCTCTACATTACACACACACACCACAATGGATAAGTTTGTGTATAAGCCATCATAGCTCTAACGCATATGCTTCAACATGCCTATTACTAAACAACCATTATCAAAGCATCATGTTTCTCAGATTATGCACACTCATCATATAGATCATTTGGTCATTAATCACATCATTATCAATAATTCTAGTCATTAATCCCTTATGTGCACATCCAAACATTCAAGCCTGCCTCTCCACCTTTACAAATGAGCCATCACCCCTTGCTAGTGGAGAATAGTGCAGTTCCCTCAACATACTATTATTGTTGTCATGAAAGAAAATAGAACATCCCTCATCTTCAAGCAATATCAGAATTTGAACCAGTAACCCCTTTTGTAATATAGCAACTCCTACATGAATGTTTTCCTAGGTTGTGGAATACCTTGCCCTACATGCCCTTTAGTTGTCACCATTCCTGAAATGTTGTTCTAGGCTGTGGAATAGCTTTCCCTAGAAAGTCTCCTCCCATGGAGACCTAAGCCATGCACAAAAACACAATGTGCAATCATCAATCTCAAGAGAGACTTAAAGGCATGGTCACTATGCTTCAAATCTCTTGGCTATTTGACCTTCATTCTAATCCCATATGCTTTTAGTAAGGCTGAGCACACCTTATTCCTATCGAGACTTAGAGCTCTTAAACTGCATCCTAAAGTACTTTATGCTCATGCAAGCTCAAGAAGTGGTGGTTCTTATAGATGATGTCATCATAAAGCTCTTCCATTAGTGACATTGTCATCATAAAGACTTTCAACACTTAGAAGGAAACCAATCATGACAAGTAGAAGCTCCACAAAGAAGAAGAAGAGGTGACTTCCAAGTGTTATGCCAAAATAAAAAAGACTAGCCCTTATGTTCATTATTTGTTTGCAAGCAAGGAGACTTCTTTTCCCAATGTGTATTTAGTATGGTTTTTGAAGATAGACAAGGATGTACTTCAAGCAATGATTTAAGGTCCTAGAAAGGGATATATACCACATTTGCGAACATATACATCATGGAAACTAGCTCATCATTAAAAGGACAAAGTAATGGCCAACACTTCTATACTTAGTAAAGGTGAAAGGTTATCTCATGAAGAAGAATCTCTAAAGCCTAATCAAGCCAAATAAAAAGAAGGACAATGCCATCACAAGCACTACATACAATCCTGTTGCTTTGGAAGACTCATGCATTATGTCAACAATGCGAATTATGTTGTACAAGCTTGGATAACAATTGAGAATGGCTTTGTTCTAAACACTCCAAAATTAGCCTAAAGGTGCAAACAATGTGAATTGAAGATGCAAGGAGATGAAGGTAATGTCTTCGACTGAAAAAATTAAAGAGTCTCATGACTTAGTTGCCTTTTGTGAAGTCTTCATTACCAAAGGATATTGTTGACATTCCACTCAAAGCAGTGCCTTCAAATATGGTCCAAGTTGTAATGGTGCTCAAAGAGAACATCCTACTCCTTTCCTAGAAGTAAGAAGAGGAAAAGATGATGAAGGGAGATGTTCAAGAGTTACATATGTAGTATTGAGTTACAAAAAGTGACAGAAACATGGCCAAAATAATCGATTGACCATGCATTACTTTGAAAATGGTCCTTATATACATTGTGGAAAGACAAATCATGTGGTTAGGAAGTGTTTCAACAAAGAAAGAAAAGAAAAGAATTAGCACAAGCCAAGAGAACAAGGCAACGTCTTAAAATATGCTAAAGTCAATCACATATTTAGTTTCTAAAATGCCATTGTTCATGTTTTATTTCTAAGTGTCGGGACCTAAAATAGGCCCAACACTAGTCTAAGGCTCTAGCCAGGCCTCTATGCTCAACCAAAACACCCCATGGCCTCACAGCCAAGAGCGTCTAAGAGATACACTAACCCAACTTCTAATTTAGATATGTGTGTTTGTATGGCTCATAATCCAATGGATAACCCTTTCCAAACTCCTCATAGGGAGCCCCTACACATATTGTTGTTATACACCATGTAAAATAGACATAGGGATGGAGTATCCCTCAGCTAATTGTGGCGGCCCCTCTACGACTCTCCTACACCTCAGGGATTGGCCTCGAGTTGTGTCATGAACTCATAAAGCACATAAGATATATACTCCTCTCTTTTAAACAATCATTCTAGGAGATAAAAGATAATCCTCACTAAACAGTCCCAAAGAAACCAATTGCTAGTCCTACAGCTTGGGATACCTCACCCTCAACGTGGGTCTATGTTTATGAAGACAATTGCCATGCATCCAGGATGATACCATGTGTTAAATGTGATACAACCATAAATGATTCATAGTGCTCAACCATTTTTATTCATTTAAGATAGCATTATGATAGTGTGAAACCATTTCTTTTCATGCTTTCATTCTAAACGTAATTGTTGCACTACATAGGGTCAATACACCAAGCGTGCTCGTGCTGCTAAACCCTATAATTCTTAGAACACACATATCCTATATGCAAAGTACATTAGAAAAAATTAACTTCAACATATAATTCGCACTTATTACCCTCTCCTCTAACATTTAGGGTTGTGCATTCAATGGTAGGTTTTAGAGAGCATTTTGATGTATTTTTCTTCATAAATAATGATAAATACTCACTTTAACAAAGAGATAGGGCTAAAATAAGGTTAAACCTCATGCTTCATCCCTGTCATATATCCATAGATAGATATATTATTATTTTCTATTTTTTAAGCTCAATTTTTTTTCCTATTTTCTCTATTTTTTCTTACTTATTTATCAATAACTACTGATCTTTTTTTTTTAATATGACTCAATTAAACTTACTGAGAATTATTTTCATCCCTCATTTCATTCCATGAGAACACCATTGACACATCAAAACCCCCAAAATCCATGATTTACCCTAAAATCGCAATTTTGCAAGTTTTGTGTGTTTATGGAAAAATCAATAGATGACTAATCCTTGCTGATTTTCTTAATGTTTCTCATAAAACAGATCACTGACAATAAAGAGAAACCATTTTCAACCATTTGCAATCAAGATCTATCATAAAACTATGAAATTTATCACTTACTCATAAAACCACACATTATCTCACATATCTCATATTTGAAAGGCCGTGAACACTCCACCAAACATCGATCTACACTTGATCGTGTCTCATCATCATCTCCCAATCAAAATCTCTTAAATCAGTCCACCCCGTTCTCTCATAGATTGAACCATAGAAACATTCATCAAGAGGAGAGAGGAGGGAGAAAGACTAAATTTTTAAGTTTTCATTTACTTCATCGTTTCTTGATCAAATTGGAGCATTCTCAAGCATGGAATAGAGAGATCTCAACCCCCAAGTATTGTCCTCTGATTCCACCAATCATGACAATCAATTTTTTATTCAAAAAATGCATATACCGAAAAAATGTGCCCCTCCCCAATGTCGTTCCGAATTTGGGCTTAAAACCCTCTTTTAAACAAGTTTTAAACATAACCTTCAAAATATCTGCCCTAAGTGTTCACATTAAAAATGAAGTGATTTCACCTTCAAATTTGGGCTCTGATCGTGAATGGAATGGATGGCGGCTCCATGGTATCAAAATCTATCAAGATGTCCTCCATTGTGCTCTTTCTGACTCCTAGATTATGTAGTTGCTTTAGAATGTAAAACCTTGCAGGAATTAAATGGAGGATCAAACGAACTCAGATCGACAAACATAGACTTACATCGAATTCCTGGCATCAAAATCCACCTAGAAAAACTCAAACTCGACCCATCCGCCCCACCGACTCATTTTTCAAGAAAAATTGGTCATTTACACCTCCCTGACCACTTCTGCACTCCAAAATGGATCCCAATATCCAACTCTCATTGGTGACCATGGGATAGGGTGACTCAGCCCATCGAATCTACAAATTGATATGCACAAACAACAACAACAAAAAGCATCAAGCTGGCACAAAATAGAATACATAACAAAGCACAAACATAGCTCTCACCCTACCCCCTGACAAGGTCAAGGCACTCACAAGGGAGAATCCAAGCATAACCTAATAGAGATACATGGCGAGTTGCTAATCAACTGCTCCAACATAGTGGTGCTAACCCTATGCAACACAACAATTATGCTTATAATGAAAACATGAAAAGAAATGGTTTCACATTGTCATAATGTTGTTTTAAATGAATAAAAATGATTTAGCACTATGAATCATTCACAATTGCATTGCATTCAACACATGGTATCATCGTGGATGCATGGTAATTATCTTCATAAACATTGATCCACACTGAGGAGGGTGAGGTATCTCAAGCCATAGGGCTAGCGATCAGTTTCTTTGGGAAGTGTGTAGTGAGGATCATATTCTATCTCCTAGAATCATTGATTGTAAGAGAGGACTATGTGTGGTATGTGTTATATGTGCTTATGGTGCATCCTTGGGCCAATCCTTGGGGTGTAGGAAGCCATAGAGGGGCCATGACAATTAGCTAAGAGGTACTCCCTATGTTTGTTTTACGAGGTGTACAACACCAAAATGTGTAGGGGACTCCTTGTGAGGAGTTTGGGAAGGGTTATCGATTGGACCACGAGCCATACAAATGCAAATATCTAAATTAGAAGTTGGGTTAGTGTATTTCTTAGACACTATTGGCCGCAAGGCCACAGGGTGTTTTGGTTGAGCATAGAGGCCCGGTTAGAGCCTTAGAGCCAATGTCAAGCCCGTTTTAGGTCCCGAGAGGTGATGCCCGTTTTAGGTCCCGAGAGGTGATGCCTTTTGCGAGAGTTACTAATAAGTGGCGGTGTTCGAATCTTGGTCGATAGGGACCAGTTTATTAATATATGTCAAAAGGCAATGAAATAGATCCAAAAGACCGTCAAGCCAAACTTTAGAAGTAAGAAAGTGTTGAATGGGCTAGACGGCGGGCTAAAATTATTAGAAAGTATTCTCCTCAATGGAGTAGTTCGATATCCCTACAAGGGAGGAGTCTTAGCAACCCTAGTTCTATGAATAGTTCATTAGGAGGAGGAGGAGGAGGTTGAAGTACTTCCCCTCTCCTAGTCAGTAAGCCCACTTCAAGTGGGTTTCCATAGTTCAAGGACCTTTAGTGAATCCGATCGTAATGGCACAACCCATTTCAATCCTAGTAGGAATGTTGGACTTGCTAGCCTTATAATTTTCTTTTTCCATTTTTAATGGGTTAGCAAAGGAAGATGCAGAACTCCACATTAATGAGTTCTAAAAGTTAATATTCAACTGTCGAATCTAAGATGAAGGACACTTGATGATGTTCTTTAATATGACATTGACAGGACGAGTTGCAGTATGGTATCACAACCTAGAAGCTGGGACCATAACTACGATTGATCTATTTTTTGCAACCTTCCGAAGAGAGTTTTCCCCTGAAAGGGAAGGTCAGTAATTGGCTACGTATTCTCAATGTAACACGTCAAGAACCTCACAAGAATGTTCGAAGCTATATCAAGAAACTGAAGGAAGTATTTCATAAATTACATATTTATATTCCCATTCCAGCTGTTGCTGCTCAACTCCAATACTTTTTGCATCCAACATTGAAGGTTTATTTAAAATTAATGCAACTTCCATCCCTTCCTAGTATATGCAGCTATGATACATTATCTATCTACGGGAGAGGTTGGGGCTACTCTATCAAAGTCTGAGAAGAGAAAGATTAAGTAGCAAAAGCATTACACTTATCAATTATAGCAAGTGTCTTGTATCGAATAGGTATGGATGAGATTTATCATTGATGTGTAGTACCTAATGAGGTACCGTTTATTCTTAAGGAATGCCATGATTCAGCATGTGGGGGACATTTTGCTGGACAACTTATTGCCCAGAAAGCTCTACATGATGAATATTGGTGGTCATCTATTTTTTAGGATGCTTTCAATTATGTTAAGCATTGTGATGTCTATCAAAGACACGATGCTAGAGAGAATCGTAAGCGGCTACTAAATCCTATTTTATTTACGTTATCCTTCGAAAATGGGGTATCGATTTTGTTAGACCAATACATCCTTTATCGACTACGCAAAAGTGCTATATTATTGTAGTGACATACTACCTTTCAAAGTGGTCTGAAGCTTGAGCAATGATGAAGGATAACACTAAGGAGGTGGCTAGTTTTATGGAGCAAATTGTTTGCCGTTTTAGTCCATCTAAGGAGTTAGTGTCTGACTAAGAGACACTTTCTGAATAAGGTTATAATAGCCTTAATAGAAGTTTTGAAGATTAAACAAAATAAAACCATCCCATATAATCCGTGAGAAAATGGTCAAGTTGAGAGTATGAATCAATGGCTTGTAGGGATCTTATCCAAGACAGTATCTGAAAGTAAGTGAGATTGGGATAAAAAACTGTATGTGGCGGTTTAGGCTTACAATACAACATTTAAGAGAGCTACATGCCATACCCAATCTCGGGGAGGTCAATCATAAATATATGTATGTATCACGTGGGTTCAACATAAGGGATTTTAAAATACCATTTTTACACATTTTTTACATACAAAAGGGTCCCACATAAAGGGGTTACTTTTACAGATTGAATAGAAAAGGGTTATGTTTTATTAAGAAAAACTATACATATAAAGATATTTATAAATAGGCCTTGAATGCACATGATATAGAGGGTATACATATAGTGAACACCTCGGGTACCCAATTCAAGATGGTATATGGAGAAGAGTGTGTCTTACCATTGAAAATAGAGCTGCCCACTGTGCAATTTGCTCTCAATCATTTGTTGGGTGAGACAGAAGTATTAAGGAAAGATTTATTTCTCTTGCGCATCTTGATGAAATTCAATTGCAGGCTTTATTATATCAAGAGGTAGGGAAGAAGAGAATGAAAGCGCTTCACAACTTTTGGGCTAAGAAATATAAGTTTATGAAGGGTTAGGTGATGCTATACTATGATACTCATCATCGTGAGCTATTTCTTGGTAAACTAGAACCCAAATGGTTGTTTATATAGGAAAGAATGGCTCTACAATCCGTTTTAGTAGACTTATAGGGGATAGAGTTTAAAAATGTATTTAGAGTAGTGTTACCACCAAGGTCGAGTGATTTGGTGAAGTAAAGGTTATCACGTTATTGAGTGGTAAGATGGATCTTTCATGCGAGATATTAAGATCTACTACTACCATTGTCTAAGGATTCAAACGAGTGTCCCTATCGAGCCTAGCAAGGAAGGAGGAATTGTACATGTTACATATCCTCTCTTTCGGCTCAACTTTGATTATCATAAGTACAAGTGAGTTGATCAGTATGGTGTGAATGGCCTATCAATGAAGATTGGGTCTATACTTTGTATTTTGACGGAGCTTCTAGAGGGCCTACTAAGTATGCGAGTGTTGGTGTGGTCATTAAAGATCCTCGGTGTAGAGTTGTTATGAAAATGGGAGCATATCTTGGCATTGCTTTTACAAATAACATGGCAAAATACAAGGCCTTAATCATTGGACTCAATGTAGCCTGACATGGTGGTATCCGTCAGTTATTGGTAAAAGATGGCTCACAGTTAGTGATCAATCAATTGAATGGGACCTATAGCATGAGGGATCCTATTTTGTAGATGTATCACTGTGCAGCCTTGGATATGATGCATATTTTTGAGGTAGTGACTTGCCAGCTTATTCCTCGACAATGGAATTACTTTGCAGATTTCCTAGCCAATTATGCTTTTATTGGGGATATATTTTTCAATTGTGGTCATGGGATGCTCTTACAATTGCCTCCTAATATCAGCTCGGGCTACTTTGGGGATTTCTTGCTGACACATCTGATTTTAGCTACTACTGGTTAGTATGGATTATGAGTCAGCAGGTGGCGGTTGATCACCTTCCTATTCTATTATGGACGTATAGGATCATTTATCATCATATTCGTTAGACACCCGTTGCTATTTATATAGAGGGTTAGCCAATAACCTGATGCCCTTAGTGTAGGGCCAAAGGAGCCCTCACTTATGCTTCAGTCCAATTATGTTGGGACCAAGGATTTTGAGTAAGAGATCGCGGAGTTCAAGTTATCAACGATGGCTCCCAAGAAGACACAAGGCACACCGGCTCTTCCCCAAACATACACGTGGACATCTCCATGAGCCCACAAGCCCAGGTTCCACGAATTTATTTCCACATAAAGAACTGCTTTAAGCACGCTTAATTCCATAGGGAGAATGCATGTTACGCTTATCGTTAATTCATGTAGTAGTGATAAAAGTACATTTGAGAAAGTATCTCTGTAAATTATGGATAAGGATTGGTGCATATCATGCAATTGCATCGTTTGCATCTCCAAAGTTATGAATGAAAAGCACTTACTCACCCTATGAACTTAGTCGCAAATTGTCTTGTCGTGCATTTTCAAAGTGGAAGTCTAAAATGCATATTGCCTAGGGTTAAAGAGGAAATTGTTAAGTGCATTGGCCATGAAGGAAAAGAGTATCTTGCATTTAGTCAATAACTTCCTTTGTTATGACTCGCATGAGGAAATTGTTAGCTTCTGTTGCACGGCATGAAAATGAAACTATGGACATTGCAAGTTGCATGATGTTTGTCGAACGGATTGAAGGTTGCATGTCACATGAACTTCATTAAAGTGTTGTGTCTAAGGGTCGCATGTTACATATTTCGTCCTGCATAAATTTCATTTCATCAAGTTGCATTTGGAAAAGATTGCATGGCTTATCAAAGCATGAAATTCTAAAGCTTAGACAAAAGGGTTGTAGGCATGATTCTTTGATGTAAACCCTAGTAGGTTTCATGCAAGTTATCATTCGTCATGACCTTAGTAAGGAAAGTAAAGGGTTATGGCATACCTTATAGAACATAGATGTAACAAATCATATACTTGCACGAAATGTGGTATCTAGCATCTGTTTACACCTTTAGAACAAGCTTAGCACATCTAGGAAAGGCTCGTCCTTGTCGCAAGTCAAGTAGTTCAACGTAGCTAAATCACTCGTAATATTATAACCGTTAGGGATTCGTATAGGCATAATTAGTCAATACGATAAACACCTCAAGTACTAGCTATGGCTTCGCATGTTAGAAATGTGGCCAAGTATCATACTTGGATGCCAAGTCGAAACCCTCAAACCTAAAGGTCCTACCCACATTCACAGAATGTTTGGGTCAATTGGACACTCATGTAAACAACGATCTAGGGTTTCTACCCTAAGGATCGTTCGACCTAATGCTAAAAATCAAATTGAGTTTGGAAACCCTAGGATCGAAAGTTGTCGGCCTTGTACAATTAGGGTTGGGTTGGGTAAGAAGACACCCTAAACCATGCTTCTTGTCTAAACAAAATTCCTTGACCAAGAAACGCCGTTCAATGGGTGAAATGATCCCATGGGATAGATGTGACACTTGTGCAACAAGTTGCAACGTCTCATGGCCTTGTGATTTAATCACAAGATAGATTTGCCATTCCTTGGAATGAGGTTGGCAGGTTCTAGCGGAAGTCTAACTTGCAAGAGGATGGGTAGTCATCGTGCTATATCACCTTTCTTGGGCTGATTTGCCAAGTTAAGGGAAGTTATGTATTTGCTTGGTAAGCAAAGGATCAATCAAGTTAGAGCGACATGGTCGCTAAGATTTACTGTTAATTTATGAAACGTAAGGTGTTGGTTAAGTTGGGTTAACAAGGTATGGCCCTAACCCAAGGACAAAAGGGTGAACAAACAAACCTTGGGGATCTTTCCAAGTCGCAATTGATCTCGGATCGAATGCTGGATACATTCGGAGAGAAGGATTCACTCCTTAGCAGTTGGCCAAATAAATGACCACTGGAATTAATTGTGCTTGTAACAGTTTAGGAGCACTGTTTTTATTGTTTGGTCAAGGAACTAAAGATGGAAAGATAATTAATGCTTCAGGTTGAAGGCCTGAAGGGAGAGGCAGCATCAGTTACCCCCGACTGTCTGCCTGACCCTTACCAAGGGGGTTGATAGCCGTGCCAGGAACGTGGACCGAACCCGCCGCGAGAGGTCTCTCCGTTGGGCGCTACTTGGAGTAGGAGGACGCTTGGGTGCCAGAGGGGCTCTGGCCGTAAATCCCTTGCCTTCCGGGCCCTCTCTCTCTCTCACACACACACACACACACACACACACACACACACACACACACACACACACACACACACACACACAAGAGGCCAACGTGACTCGGGATTGGATCTCGAGGCCCGCATACTAGTCTACGGGCGGAATCTTAGATTAGTAATCCCTGTGGATTGCTGGATAGCCTTCAAGCGGATTATGGATTGCCTTCGAGCGAATTATGGATTATATGGATGTATTCCAAAGATAAGTAAGATAACATGTTGAAAAGGAACTTGTTTGACACTATTTTTCTATGTCAAGTGCTAAGATTACGTGAAGGAATCGGTGTCTAACTAGCTAATTAATGAAGTTGTTTTATGCATGTTTAACTAAATGTGGTAGGTAATTAGACAACTAAAGCAACCGTGAGGAAAGTGCGGTGGATGTGGCCATGGGTCCGTCCTACGAATGGGTGGTCCCGGTTGGCCGGGAACTTTTCTCAAATGAAATCGATAGCATGAAAGTTTTCTCGAAGGGAATGAACAGCAGGCAACGCTGACCTAGAGTTCAAGTTACCAGAATCCCGATTTATGTTGTTTTAGGGGAACGGAATGGGACTATGCCCTTATGGGCAGAGAGGTCGAGCTTTACATCCCTCTCGTTTCACATTCTCCTTGAACCAAGTGCAGCATGAATCCACCTCGACCCTGGCGTTTCTGCGTAAAGTAGTTCGCATGGGATTCGACGCTAGGTTGCTGTTTTAGGAATTTGACCATTAGGGAAACCCTGATTCAGGTCGGTCCTAAGTGGAAATGGCCGGAATACTTCCGCTACGTGGCAGACTCGGGAAGACCTAGATCGCAAAACCCGTACATTCTATGGAAGTGCCAGGCGGAGCTTTCTAGACTCTCTTCCTGATGGGCTACTAAGATGTGTCCTGCGAACGAACACGTGGACACGTTACAGAAGCTTTCTTTCTATTAGGCATCTTGGAGACATCGTATTTTTTTGTTGGCATCAGCCATTTGCCTATGGTACTTGGAAACACTCGGGTGCCTTATACTTGGCCTTTATGGCTTCATTTTGACTAAGTCTCTTATAGAAATTCTTTTTATAGTGATTGGTCTTTATCTCGAGTATGACCCGTTTCAATATAACGTTGTTGTTTCTAAGTATCGCTCAAAGCAAGCATGTGATTCCTTACATTGATATCAAGAGGAAAGTTTGTAAGTGTGGTGCATGGAAAAGATTGTTTCTATGTCTGGCACTCTGTGTTACAAATTTTATAAACTACTTTTTGTTTTAAGTTTGGTATGTGAGAGAGAGAGAGAGAGAGAGAGACAGATAGAGAGAGAGAGAGAGGGTGCTTAGAGAGAATTGGGAGAGAGAGAGAGAGAGAGAGAGAGAAATAAAACATCTTGGAAATGGAGAGGGAAAATAGGAGGGAGAAAGAGGAGAAATGGATTATTGAGTGAAGTTGTCATGTGATAGCACGACAACTTCGCATGCAACGAAGCGGCCTAGTGTTCTGCGTGCGCAAAGCACGCACGGAACGCTAGTTCTATTAAAAGAAAAATTCAACTCTCTTTTTATAGTGTATTTGCTTTTATGAGTGTTTTTAGAGTATGCATACATTGCATTCGCATATTCAACTATTAAAATATCATATCATTTGATATGTTTAATTTTTAAAATTTCATATATGAAAAAAGCACATCACATATAATATTTCAAAAAAATCATATTTTTTCTTTTTATGATCCTATCAAATGTTTAAATTAAAATAGAGAGAGAGTGTGTGTGTGTGTGTATGTGTGTGTGTGTATCTTACTTCTTACTACTATATTATTTTGGTTGTAGGTTTAGAAAGCTCCAAACCTCCAAAGGACTTCCCGAACCTACCCTTTTTTCTAAACCTCCTTTTTTCAATTAAAACCCCCTCCTCTCCCCTCTCTCTCACATGTAATCTCTCATTTTCTCTTCCACCTCCTCTTTTAAATTAAAAGCCCCCCTCCTTCCTTCTCTCTCTCATTGTAGGGCTTAGGCTCTCTTTCTCTCTCTCTCTCTTACTACTATATTATTTTGGTTTTAGGTTCAGAATCTACCCCCTTTTCCAAACCTCCCTTTTTCAATTAAAAGCCCCTCCCTTCCCCTCTCTCTCACATGTAATCTCTCATTTTCTCTTCCTCCTCTTTTTAATTAAAAGCCCCTACCCCCCTCCCCCTTCCCCTCCTTTTCTCTCTCATTGTAGGGCATAGGCTCTCTCTCTCTCTCTCTCTCTCTCTCTCTCTCTCTCAAATTAAAAACTCCTCCTGTCTCTCACCTATAATTTTTCCCTTTGTCCCTCTCCTCCCCTTTTTAATTAAATTCATCTTCCCTCCCTCCTCTCTCTCTCTCTCTCATGTGTATGGTGTAGGTTCTCTCTCTCTCTCTCTCATGTGTAGGGCTTAGGTTCTCTCTCTCTCTCTCTCTCTCTCGTGATTAGATTAAAATTTTTAATTTAAGTTTTATTTTAATTAAATATTTTTAAAAATAATTAATTTTTTTTGGACATAGTTTCTCACACACATTGAGAGGGAGATAGAAGAAGAAGGATTAAAAAGAAGAAAGAGAAAAAGACGAATAGAGGGGGGGAAAGAGAAACAAGAATAGTCTTTCTTAAATTAATCCTTTGAGAGGGGGGAAGAGAAAAGAGAATAGTCGTGTGTAGGGCCTAGGTTTTCTTAGTTTTTCACACACTTTGAGAGGGAGATAGAAGAATAAGGATAAAAAAACAAGAAGAAGAAGAAAGAGAAAAAAAGGAGAGAGTGAGGGAAAGAAAAAAGAGAATAGTCTTTTTAAAATTAAACATTTTTCTTCCCCTTGTCCTCTCTCTCTCACTCATGTGTAGGGCCTAGATTCTCTCTCTCTCTCTCTCTCTCTCTCTCTCTCTCTCTCTCCTTTAATTAAATCAAACTTCTTTTTAAATCAAAAGTTTTTTCTCTCTCTCTCTCTCTCTTAGATTAAACTTTCTTTTTAATTAAATATATTCAAAAGTTTTTTAATTTAAAGTTTTTTGGAAATAGTTTTTCATACACTTTGAGAGAGAGAGAGGAGGATAAAAAGAAGAAGAAGAAGAAGAAGAAATAGAAAAAGACAGAGAGAGGGGGAAAAAGAGAAAAGAGAATAATTTTTTTAATTAAACCTTTTTTATATAGTTTTTGACTTAGAGAGACAAAGATAAAATATGTAATATGAAAGAGAGAGAAAATAGGGGAAGAAAAAGGGAAAGAGAAAAATAGAGAGAGAAGAAAAAATATATGTAGAGAAAATAGAGCAAGAGAAAAAAATTTGAAAGAGAAAGAGAGAGGAAAATAAAAATAAGGAGAGAGAGAGGGAGAGAGGGAGGGAGGGAGATACAAAGAGATCAAAAAAGAAAGAAGAGATGAGTGAGGAGGAAGAGACAGGGAGAACTGAGAAAAAGAGAATTATAAAGAAATGAAATATAAAATTTGAGAGAGAGAGAGAGAGAGAGAGAGAGAGAGAGAGAGAGAGAGAGAGAGAGAGAGAGAAGAAAAGAGAAAATGAAAAGTGAGGATAGAGGGGGGAGAGAGATAGAGAGAAGAAAAGGAGAGAGAGAGAGAAAGGAAGATGAAGAAGAGAGAGAATTGGAACACAGAGAAATAATTATATAGAGAGGAAAGATAAAATTTAAAAAAAGAGACAGAGAGAGAATAAGGAAAAAGGAAAAAAAGAGGAGAGGGAGAGAGAAGGAAAAGAGAGAGAGAGAAAGAGAATAAGAAGAAGAAAGAGGAAAAGAGAAAGAGAGATGGGGGAAAAGAGAAAAGAGAAAAGTCTTTTTAAATGCAAATTTTTTTAGAGAGAGGAAAAGGGAGAGAGTGAGAGAAAATATTAAATTTAAAAGAGAGAAGAAGAGAAGAAAAAAAAAATTAGAATAAAGGGGAGGAGAAAAAGAGAGAGAGAGAGGAGAAGAAGAGAGAGAATAAGAATATAAAAAGAGAGAATTATATATAGGAAAAAGATAAAATTTACATACTTTGAGAGAGATTGAGGGGGGAAAGAAAGTGAGAGAGAGAGAGAGAGAATTATAGAGAGAGAAAATATAAAATTTAAAAAGAGAGAGAGAAGAGGAGAGAGAGAAGGAAAAGAGAGCAGAGAGAGAGAGAGAGAAGAAAAGCACAAAGAGAAAAAAAGAAAAGAGAGAGAGAGAGAAGAAGAGAGAATATAAAGAGAGAGAGAGAGAGAGAATAATAGAGAGAGAAAAGATAATATTTAAAAGAGAGAGATACAAAGAGAGAAAAGAAAAAATTTAAAAAGAAAATGAAGAGAGAGAGAGAGAAGAAAAAAAGAAAAAAAGAGGAGAGAGAGAGAGAGAGAAGAAAAGCAAGAAGAGAAAAAAGAAGAGAGAGAGAACTAGGAGAGGAGAAAAAATAAACTAAGGGAAAGACGAAAGAGAATAGTCATGTGTAGGGCCTCTAGGTTTTCTTAGTTTTTCACACACTTTGAGAGGGAGATGAAAGAAGAAGAAGAAGGATAAAAAGAAGAAGAAGAAGAAGAAAGAGAAAAAGACAGAGAGAAGGGGAAAAGAGAAAAGAGAATAGTCTCTTTTAACTTAAACCTTTCTTTTACCCCCCTCCCCCCTTCTCTCTCATGTGTAGGGCCTAGGTTTTCTCTCTCTCTCCCTTTTAATTAAATCAAACTTAAAAAAAAATTATGTATGTCTCTCTCTCAGTTAGATTAAACAAAGAGAGTAAAAATAAAGAAGAGGAGAGAGAAGGAGAGAGAGGGAAAATAGAGAGAGAGAATTATAGAGAGAGTAAATATAAAATTTAAGAGAGAGAAAAAAGGAAAAGAGAGGAGAGAGAGGATAGAAGAAAAGGGGGAAGAGAGATAGAGAGAAGAAAAGGAGAGAGAGAAAGGAAGAAGAAGAAGAAGAAGAGAGAGAATTGGAACACAGAGAGAGAAAATTATAGAGAGAGGAAAGATAAATTTAAAAGAAAGAGAAAAGAAAAATTTTTAAAGAGAGAATGGAGAGAGAGAGAAGAAGGAAAAAAGGAAAAAAGAGGAGAAGAAGAAGAAGAAGAAAGAGGAAGAGAGATGGGGGAAAAGAGGAAAGAGAAAAGTCTTTTTTAAATTTTAATATTTTTTGAGAGAAGGGAAGGAAGAGAGAAGAAGAAAAGAGGGGGAAGAGAGAGAGGGAGAGAAGAAAAAAGAAAAATGAGGAGAAAGGGGAGGAGAAAAAAAGGGGCGGAGAGAGATAGAATAAAAGGAGAGAGAGAGAGAGGAGAAGAAGAGAGAGAATATGAACATAAAAAGAGAGAATTATATACAGAAAAAAGATAAAATTTACATACTTTAAGAGAAACAAAGGGGAGAGAGAGAGAGAGAGAGAACATGGAGAGAGAATTATATAGAGAGTAAAGATAAAATTTAAAAAGAGAGAAAAGAAAAAATAAAGAAGAGAGACAGAAGGAAAAGAGAGGAGTGAGAGAGAAGAAAAGCACAAAGAGAAGAAAAGGAAAGAGAGAGAGAGAGAAGAAGAAGAAGAAAAGAAGAAGAGAGAATATAAACACAAAGAGAGAGAATAATAGAGAAAGTAGCATCTTAATATCATAAACAAAGTGATGCAATTGGTTATACCTTGATTTTAAAATTTGGTCAATTAATAATTACAATTTTTAGTTTAATTAGATTACTTGTTAGTGCTTACAATTACTCATTCCTACTAAATACTAGTGCATGTTTCAAGAGTCATTTCAAGAATAAGAAAGGTTAGAAGACTACAACCACCTCGATTATCCGTGCCCTCCATACATGTTAATAACTTGAAACAACACCACCAGCGTACGTAGTCAGTAATGATGTCATGCCAAGTGATTGAGCTCCTGTAGGAAAATGAAAGCTTCTAGATGATATTTGTAGGATTCTACTTTTCTTACTTGCTTTACTTATGCCTACCTTCCTTTTCATTGCTTTCTTCTAGTTTGGATTTTTTGCTTAAAATGTTTTTGCATGTATTGTCTTATGAACATTTATTTAGCGAATGTTAAATATACATCAAGGCTCCTTTAGAAGGTCTAAACAAAGAAAGAGAGAGAGAGGACCATGCTTGCCCTTTTGTTATCCACATTCTTTCCTAAACATAGACCATTAAATTCACTTAAGATGGGGTAATTTTTCAAAGAACATGCACCTTGTTATTTCACCATTGTAATAACATTTGTCCTGAATGAGCAATGGCAACAAGACATAGAAAGTACAAAGTACACAAGGTAATTGTTATTCTATTCTCTTAGATATTTTTCAATGCTCCATTGATTTATCTATTTTCTCTTAAGGAAAATTCACACCCTCAACAAGGATGGCATGCAAAAGTTCAAACTATTTGCATAAGAAGTTGCAAAATTTTTGCATATTCTATCGTGTCAAGTTAACCAAATTAATCTCTTACGGTAGAGGGGCTAGTAGTTGGACATGAAAGGAGAAGTAGTTTGATCATCTCATCTCTATAACATGGACATTTTGAAGTGCATCACCATAGTTGTGATCACATTAGCAAAGGCAACCCATGGAACAAATATGGGGACTTATAATAAGCTATATGTAATGAAATTTGTGAATGCAATTTTCTTTTGTTTAAAAAATGGCAGTACACAAAAAACACCCTTACTTACCCAATCAACTTCTTGGCTTTCTAATGCTATTGAGGATTTGTTATGCCTAGGTTGGAGGTGTCAAACCATTAGCCTTATGCCAATGCCCTATATGTGTCGTTTACTAGCCCTTATTTGGCTAGTAGCGCTCTTACCCTAACCAAAAACCTTAGCTTGAGTGAGTGGGATGACTCCGTTGATATCTTACCATCAAGTTTGAAGGCCTTATCTATTTGGTTTTGCCATTATTCATGTTGCACATGTCTCAACAAAGGAACCATAAAAATCAATTTATGGTAATAGACAATAGATCAAAATAGATAATTCTTATTGCACATGTGCATGGGGTCCCAATACCCTTCCCTTCAAAGGAAGGTTGATCCTTCACTAGAATGGTGCAAATAACTTTACCTTTGAAAATAAGGATATGTTTGGGATCAAAGAGTATGGTTGGTACCCTTCCAATCTCTTTGCCAAGGATACGTTTTAACCTAGTTTGTCAATTCAAGAGTTTGGGTTGTCCAAATTCTAGGACTACAAACATGTCACGATAGATGAAAAAGAATCATCAAGAATACACAAACTAGCAACGCTAGTCACTTAAGTCTCTCTATTCCTCTCTCTCTCTCTCTCTCTTTCTCTGTGAAAGAGGTTTGCAGGTAAGAAGAAGAAGACGAAGAACAAGGATGGCCTATGCATTGGGATAGACCATGACTTTATGGAATGCAGCTGCAGGCCATGATCCATGGAGGAAGAACGTGGTGAGAAGAGAGTATCATGCGTGCAGCAGGCAGCGGAGCTCCTGGCTGTTCCTCTTCTTTATGGTCTGGGCTGTACTGCAAACCGCCGCGGTCACCACCGCAGCTCCTGCCCAGTCCGATCAGAGCGAGCTGAGCACCTTGCAGAGCTTCATCGACGAGAGCACGACCACCGACGGGGGCCGGAGCCTCATCGACTGGCAGCAGTCCGGCGGCCATAGCTACTGCACATGGCAGGGAGTCACATGCAGCAACAGCTCTGCATCGAATTCCTCGACCATAACGGGGCTCGACCTCGCGCGCCGGAACCTGTCGAGCCCCCTCTCGCTGGCGCTGTGCCGACTGCCCAACCTGCGGTCACTCAGCCTGCAGGGCAATCAGTTCAAGGAGAGCTTTCCCCAGGCCCTCCTGCTTGCCTGCACCAGGCTCACATCCCTGGACATCAGCTTCAATGGCTTCTTGGGCGAGCTCCCCTCGGCCGGCTGGGCCGGCCTTGCCGACACCCTAACCTTCCTTGACCTCAGCCAGAACCGGTTCTCTGGCTCACTGCCTGCCGCCATAGCTACCGACCTCCCACGCCTGCAGTCTCTCAACCTTTGGGCCAATTCGCTCACTGGAGGCATCCCGGCGGAGCTAGGGAATCTCACAGATCTGCGCAATCTCACCATATCCTGGAACCCATACAGCTCCGGTTTCCTCCCATCCGAGCTGGGAAACTTAACACGGCTGGAATGGTTCACCTGTGCAGCCTGCCGCCTCGTTGGCACGCTCCCTCTGTGGCTCAGCAAGCTCACCAGCATCCAGTACTTGGACCTCTCCTACAACAGCCTCACTGGCAGCCTCCCTCCTGAGGTTTTCACATGGCCCAACATTCAGATGCTTGAGCTCTACTTCAATTCCTTCACCGGACCCATCCCGACTGCCATCACCAACCTTTCTACCCTCACAGACCTGGACCTCTCCTGCAACTCCCTCCATGGTTCCATACCCCGAGAGCTTGGGAAGCTCCCTAACTTAACCCTGCTGAACCTGTGGAATAATTCTCTCACAGGTGAAATACCCCCTGAAATGGCCAACCTCTCTCAGTTGAGTGTATTTCAGCTGTTCAGCAACTCTTTGACAGGGATCATACCGCAGAATTTAGGGCAAAAGAGCGATGTGGGCCTGGTCAGGTTCGACGTCTCATCAAATTTTCTGCATGGAGAGGTGCCACCCTACCTGTGCAAGGGTGGGCGTTTGCAGAAGCTTATCTTTTTCACTAACAACATAACAGGAAACATCCCGGAGGCTTATGGGGCTTGCACAAGCTTGGTGAGAGTGAGACTTGGCAGGAACTATTTGCAAGGGGAAGTCCCAGGTGGGTTGTGGGGTTTGCCGCAGATGACCATATTGGAGCTTTTCCAGAACCAGCTGGTGGGGGAGATACCTCCCAAACAGCTTGCCAATGCTTTGCAGCTGAAGCAATTGGTGATCCATGACAATGCTTTCACAGGCTCTTTACCAGACTCAATAGGGAAGCTTTCTTCCTTGGAACAGCTGGACGCATCTGCAAACAACCTCAGTGGTCCTATCCCACAGTCTCTACTGTTCTGCTCTTCTCTGCAACTCCTCTACTTGCAAGCTAACATCTTTTCAGGTCCAATTCCAGATGGGTTGGGGAGCTTGGGCTGGCTCACAAATCTCAACCTTCATCATAATCAGCTGTCAGGCTCCATCCCTGCTTCAATTGGTCGCCTTCAGCATCTGATGGAGCTGAACCTGTCTTACAATCATCTTACAGGGGAGGTCCCCTTGCAGCTTGGAAGCTTGCAGTTTTCCATCTCCACCTTCGATCTTTCCTTCAATGACTTGTCAGGGCAGCTCCCATTCCGTCTTGGAGGTGCATTCACTGTGGATTCCTTTCAAGGCAATCCACAGCTGTGCATGTCTCAGGATTGCAACCCTAGTGGAGGAAATTCCAGGCGAAAGTTTTGGATTGTGTGCTTGACTTTGGCCTTATTGGCTGCATTAGTTTCCAGCCTCTGCTTCATATATAAGAGGAACAAGTACTATCATCGCATGAGGCAGCAGAGTTCATTTAATGACGGCTCTTTGCAGTGGATACTGACACCCTTTGAGAAGCTGGATTTTGATGAATCCAACATTCTGAAGTGCCTTGAAGATGAAAACAATGTGATAGGGAGAGGGGGTTCAGGTCAAGTGTATCTTGCAAGGCTTGACAATGGGCGATCAGTAGCTGTCAAGAGGCTGTGGGTGAATCAAAAGAAAAGCAGCCATGGATTTAATCAGGAAGGCAGCAGTCAGCATGACTATGGATTCAAAGCAGAGGTGGAGACAGTGGGCAAAGTTAGGCATGCGAACGTCGTGAAGCTCCTGTGCTGTTGCACTAACAGTGTGCTGAATACAAGCCTTCTTGTCTATGAATACATGCCTAATGGAAGCTTGGGAGATGCCCTCCATGGGAACAGCAAAGCTTGTGCGCTTCTGGACTGGAGCACTCGCTTGAAAATTGCATTGGGTGCCGCCAAAGGCCTTGCCTACCTTCATCATGACTGTTTACCTCCGATCATTCATAGAGACGTCAAATCTAACAATATCCTGCTCGATGATGATTTTGAGGCTCACATTGCTGATTTTGGACTCGCCAAAGTTCTCACAGACTACCACCATGGAAAGGGATATACCTTTACTGGTGTTGCTGGCTCTGTGGGTTATATAGCACCAGGTAATGTCCAGGCCTTTTTGTTGAGTTAGTTTAGAACATGTGCACACATGTTTTACTCTGGTTTGAGCTGTGATTCTAATGAGTTGGTTGTGAATGTAGAACTGGGCTATGCAAGCAAGGTGACAGAGAAGAGTGATGTGTACAGCTTTGGGGTGGTGTTGTTAGAGCTGGTGACAGGGAGGAGGGCAGTTGAGGCAGATCAGGATGTTGTGAGGTGGGTGGTCAGGAAGCTGCAGGAGGGCAAGGAGGAGGAGCTGCTGACAATGATGAGCGGTGGTAAGAGTGGGCCAGGTGTGCCTAAGGTGCTGGGGAAGGAGGGGGAACAGGAGCGCCATGAAATGCTGGGGGTGCTGAAATTGGGCCTCCAGTGCACGAGTGCACTCCCTGCTCACCGCCCCTCCATGCGCCAGGTTGTGGATGTTCTTGCGGCCACCAGCTTCCGCCACCTCACCTTCCTTGGGAAGTTGTCCAAATCCACCAGAGAGTCTCTGGGTGTGGAGAAGCTTTCCTTCAGCTGACCTTCTTGCATGTACCAACTTGAACTGCACATGTTATCACTTATACCTCTTGTTTACATTATACAGACAGCAAGCAGCTTTTGTAGATCAACAAGTGCTTCTGAGCTTGAGCCAACAAGCCCTGTGTGCTGTGGGATGTATATTTATCTAGAGATGGGTGCCTGTTCGAAATTGTCTTCTCTTTTGTAACAAGTCCTGTAAAGAGACATTTGATGGCTTATGTCACAGGTGACTGACGAGAAACCCCTTTACTGGGTGGAGTAAACGACTAGATGGCTGATGCACTGAGCCACTTCTCATAGGTGACTAGACTAAGGAGAATTTGCTCTTGGAGTAGATGAGTAAATGGGGAATGCACATAGCCTGTTACAAATTATGTTGGATTACTAGGTCACATGAAATCCTTGCCAGTGCTCTGGGCCTTTTCACAGGGATTACATTCTCAGAGAAGCATGCAACCTTGTATGTTAATCCCATTTTTTTAATAATAAGATCAATGGCTAGCAACTAATGATGGTGTATGTTCTCAGGCTTAATCATATCTCCTGAATAACCTCTAATGATAAACCTCAGTGCAACTCCGAAAAGCCTTTGTAGCTGGATCAGTCCCCAAAAACTTCATCGAGAAGCGTTGAACATACACATTGATAACATCTCGTAAAGCCCTCTGGACATAAGTTGATAACCCCCCCTAAAAGCACACAAGCCAAGAGGTCACAACAATCAGACTAACACTCGAAATAAACTATTTGTCAGGTACTTTGAGTGCCTTAAACACCAACTCAGTAGTAGTAGTTCTCATTGCCAGTTCTGCTAGTCATCATTTCTTACATTGCCATGCTATTATAGCCCTCTAGGATGTAGAAATCCTCAGTGTCAGGCTGGTTCATTTGCCTCACGGGTAGCAACCTCTAAGTACCCTGAACTGCTATCAAATATACTGATTTTCCCGTGTGAAGGAGCATAAATGATCCCGACATCACCCAAAAATTCCTAGGAAACTAACTTTGAATTAATGATTTGGACCAGCTAAAATCAAGATGTCATCAAAGGGGCTAATTTTCTAGTCTTCCACCTTTGCTAGCTGAAGGTTCAATCCTATCTCTAAGTATGGTCCATCCTCCATTTCCTTTCAATATTGGTATCCTTCCTATCTCTAGTATAGTCCATAATCCCGAGGTATTGGACTACAAGTACTTAGTGAGAGTTGGATTTTGGGATCCGTTTTGGAGCGTAGAAGTGGCTTAGGAGGTGCAAAGAACTAAATTTTTATAAAAAATGAGTCGGTTTGGACGGTCGTGAGCTGGAGTTTTCCTAGGTGGATTTTGATAGTAGGAATCCAATGCAAGTCTTTGTTCGTTGCTTGGAGTCCGTTTGACTCTCCATGTAATCTTTGCAATATTTTACATTCTAAAGCAGTTACATGATTTGGGAGTCGAAAAGAGCACAATGGAGGCCAAATTGATAGATTTTGATGCCACGGAGCTGTCAGTCCAATCCTTTTGCGAATCGACGCTCTGAATTTCCTCCGCTTTGGCAAAACGGCCTCCAAGCCCTCCTGCTTCCTCCCTTGCGCAGGAATTGGGGCTTTACGAACCTTGTTTTAAAAATGGGGAAGGGCACATAGGAACAAGGCTTGTGGCCCTTATCCTTAGAAGCATCTTAAAGAAGCTTCTGATTTTTTTTTCAGAAAACGTGGGATTAAAGTAATGATTGAGGGGAGGGAAAATTAACGACGAAAGGAGGGGGGTTTATGATGGAATGGCGATGGCCTGATGGATTGGGCATGGCAACGGCTGCATCGGCAGCCTGGCGGCGGATTCGTGA
Organism: Lygodium microphyllum; assembly: GCF_053477565.2. Taxonomy (NCBI): domain Eukaryota; kingdom Viridiplantae; phylum Streptophyta; class Polypodiopsida; order Schizaeales; family Lygodiaceae; genus Lygodium; species Lygodium microphyllum. The sequence goes on from NC_141135.1 coordinate 33,408,268, forward strand.
CGACAGCGACATTTTCCCAAGTAGCATGGTGGCATTCATCTTCTCAATACGTCAGCTTCTCTCCTCCTTATCCCCCTTGTGCTACACTAAGGGGTGTTTTTATAGCCTTGGGGGGGGAAAGGGAAGCCACCACGTGGATTATGCATGGCTCCCCCCCTCATGCAACCCACACCACTCTACCTTAGGCCATTCCTCCCCACACTCCCTCTCCTCCAGTCATGCATGGGTTGGGGGAAGGGATAATTATAAAAAAAAATTGATTTAAATTCCATCATTATCCCATTTGCCCCTTCAAAAGGGGTGTTCTTCTACGGCTATGCGGACTTGAACCCCTGGCCTCAATTGCTCAATGTGGAGGCCTCATTTTTGCGCATGCGGGTTATGGATTAAGCTGCCGATAGTTACAATGTAGCAGATAACCTTGCACATGTTTTACGCGGCGTGTGGGGAGTCAAGTTCAACAATATTTTTGAGCGGAAATATTACATTCTCTCCCCCTTGGAGGAATCGAGATGTCCTCATCTCGAGAAGAACTAGGGGTATTATTAGTTGAGAGTGCTTTCATCCATCCAAGTGGCATCCTCCTCGATATAATCTTTCCACTGGACGAGGCATTCTCTCAAGGTTCTGGATCTCAATTGTCTCTCCCTAACATCTAAGATCCTGTCAGGCCGTAGCTTAAGGACTCCTTGGCTAGGCATTACAACTTGTTGATCATCAAGTACATGGCTAGGATTAGGTACATACTTCTTTAGTAGGCTGATATGAAATGCATTATGAACCTTTAGGTTCTTAGGGAGTTGTAGTCTATAAGCATTGGGTCCTAGGCACTTGAGAATCTTGTAGGGTCCACAGTACCTTGGACTTAGCTTCTTGCACTCACCTAAAGATAGGGAACTCTTCTTCGAGCGTACACGAATAAAGACCATGTCTCCTTCCTCGAAGGTTCTATCTTGACGTTTCAAATCCGCGTATGCCTTTTGTCTATCCTTGGCGGCTTGGATGTCCTGTCTTATTGACTTCATTTGGTCGTCCATATCTTCTAACATCTACCTTGAAGCTTCAACCCTCAAGGTTGGGTCTGAGAAGTTTAAAGGACTTTGACAGTCGTGCCCGTACAATGCTTGAAAAGGGGTCATCTGAATGCTTTGTTGATAAGAAGCATTGTAGGCAAACTCAACTAGTGGCAAGTATTGAATCCACCTTTTTGGTTCACGGCAGCAATGTGCCCTTAGCATATCCTCAATGACTTGGTTGATTCGCTCCGTTTGACCATCGGTTTGGGGATGGTAAGCTGTATTAAAACAGAGTTGAGTCCCAACGGCTTCAAAGATAGCTCTCCAGAAGTGTGATGTGAAGAGAGAATCATGATCACTAATGATTCTTCTGGGCAACCTATGCAATTTGAATATCTCCTTGATGAACAACCTTGCAATGTCTGAGGCTTTGTAGTTTTTCTTAACATGAATAAGGTGTGCAACCTTAGTGAGCATATCCACCACAACCATAATGGAGCTGTATCCTCCCTGAACTTGGGGTAGGCCAAAAACAAAGTCCATACTGATGAATTCCCATTTCATTTGGGGAATGTCAAGTGGTTGCAACTTTCCTTGCATTTTGACATGTTCGGCCTTAATATGTTGACAAGAAAACACTCAGTGACATATTTGAGAACGTCACCTTTAAGCTCTCCCAATAGTAGCTCTTCCTGACTGCATTGAGGGTCTTGGCATAGCCAGGATGTCTTGAGAAAGGGGAATCATGAGCTTCCCAAAGTATCTTCTGTTTGGGGAATCATGAGCTTCCCAAAGTATCTTCTGTTTTAGTGACTGGCTTGCCGGTATACATAACCTCGTTCTATAGTAGACAAGTCCACTATTGACAGAGAATTCTTGATACTTAGCTTGTAGCTTTTGGTCATGATCCTTGATAGGGATCTCCCTTAGCATATTCTGATAGGTTGGATCATGGCATGCTTTTTCTCTAGCTAGCTCAAGTATTGGGTTGTTTGGCATGGATACCTTTGTGGTTAGAGATCTATTGGATTCTGCAAGATTAGGGATTTTAGGAATGCCTTGCGACTAAGTGCATCGGCAACTACATTCTCCTTTCCAGGTCGGTATTTGATTTCAAAATCATACTCCTCCAACACTTCAATCCACCGACGTTGCCTCATGTTGAGCCCGTTTTGGGTAAAGATCCACTTGAGACTTTTATGATCCGTCACTAGGGTAAACTTGTTACCTAGCAGGTAATGTCTACAATTCTTTAGAGTATGGATGATAGCTAACATCTCTAGATCATGGGTAGCATAATTCCTCTCATGTCCCTTCAGTTTCCTTGAAGAGTATGGTACAGAATGAACTTCTTGCATAAGCACACATCCTAGGGCAAGTGTGCTAGTATCAGTTACTACTTCAAACTCCTTACCAAGATCTGGAAGTTTTAGGATAGGTGCTGATATCAAACTTTGCTTTAATCTATCAAAGCTAGATTGTTCGGCAGCTGTCCATACAATTGATGTTTGCTTCTTCAGTAGATCCGTCAGAGGTGCTGCAATCAAATCATAATTTTTGATATAGACCCTGTACCATCCTATCAATCCAAGAAAACTCAGTATTTCCTTGACAGTTGTTGGTATTGGCCATTCCAAAACATCTCTGACTTTGGCCGGATCCATTGAGATTCCTTCCACTGACACGATGAATCCCAGATATTCAATCTAATGTTTGAAGGATGCACACTTCTTCATCTTGGCATAAAGCTTGTGTGCCCTCATTGTCTCAAGGACAATCCGAAGCTGGGGTTCATGATCTTCTTCTTGTTTGGAGTAGACTAAGGTATTGTCGAAGAAGACGAGTACGAAGTCATCAAGATATGGCCTAAAGATATCCTGCATTAATCTGTTGAAGGTGGCAGGTGCATTTGTCAGCCCGAACGACATGACTAGGAACTCAAAGTGTCCATATCTTGTGTAGAATGCTGTCTTTGGGATATCTTCTTCCTTGATTCTTATCTGATAGTATCCAGACCTAAGATCAATCTTGGAGAAGATCTTCGCACCTTGAAGATGGTCAAGAAGTTCATCTATTCTTGGAATAGGGTACTTGTTCTTAATGCTTGATTGATTCAACCCTCTGTAATCAATACACAGCCGAAGCATTCCATCCTTCTTCTTCTGGAACATCACTGGAGCTCCCCATGGCGAAGTGCTGGGATGGATGTAGCCCTGATCTAACAGTTGCTTGAGTTGCTCCTTCAGCTCAATCGCTTTCGGGATGGACATCCTATATGGCCTCTTTGCGATTGGTGCAACTCCTAATCTCATGATCAACTTCCCTTTGAGGCGGAAGTTCTTTCAGCTCTTCAGAAAATACGTCTGCGTACTCCTTTAGCCAAGAATGTTCTTCACTAGACTCCTGACTCTGATCTAGCTTATTAAGCTTAATCAAGTAGACATGTAGTCCCTTCCTAACTCCCTTTATAATCCGAGATGCTTTGGCCAATTGAATTTTTGGCTTTTCGACCTCTCCTTGAGTTGTGACCAATTCCCCTTCAGAGTTTCAAAAGGAAACTTGGCCCTTTCCACAATGAATGTGGGTGTCATTGGGTTTAAGCCAATCCATTCCAAGCAAACACTCATGGATACCTAGGTTCATGACCTTGAATCTGACCGAAGTCAACTTTCCTCCCAGGAAGAATTCCACCTTAGCAGTTTTCCTGGTACAAGTGACCTCATGACGATTTGCTAATTCCACAAGCAAGGTAGGTGCTTCTATTGTGGCTATTCTTAATCTTCTTGCACAAGCTGGTGAGATAAAGGAATGCGTATTGCCACAATCAATCAAGGTTTTGAAGCCTTTACCTTGATAATCTAATGGTGTCTGAATCATTGAAAACTGGAGATTTGGGCCTTTCTTGTGAAGGGCGGCATGGACTGTTGCCCTCTCAAAGTCTGCTTCCATGGTCGGGTCTTCTTCTTCGCACATTTCCGTGTTGGCAACACAGGCGGTTCTTCCTCTGCCTCGGGTGGCAGCTCCTTGGCCATGGGTGGTTCCTTGGAATGGTCCTTGACATTGTCCTCCGCCAAGTTTGGGACATTGCCTTTTGAAATGACTGGGCTTGTTGCAATGGAAGCAACAGAGATTGCGGCCATTACTTTGGGTAGGAACAAAGTTATTGACATTGTTGGTCCTCCTTTCTTTCTTTGTCTCTAGTTTTGACCTTGAACTCTCTTTGCCTGGGACCTATATGCTCCTTTGTTCTGATCATTATAAGACCAAGTCTTGTTACTTCTTGGCCTGGCCTGCACCTCCTGAATTATGGGAGCAGCTCGAATGAGTGCGTCCTGAAGATCTGTTGGGCGCATTGATTCGAGGCGGGTATTTACAGGTGGGTTTAATCCGGCATAAAACTTCGACACCTATTGTGTCATATCCATTTGTGGCGCATACTGCAAAAGAGAGACAAACTTTGAGTAGTATGCGTTAAGGGTCAGACCAAGTTGTTTCAGCTCATAGAACTCATTCATCTTTTGCGTGCGGTACGCAGGTGGTAAGTATCTTCCTTGCACAGCTTTTTTCAACTTTTCCTAGGTAATAGACCCTTTCGAGATTCCTTGGTCTTTGCACCATTGCTTCCACCAAAGTCTGGCTTTGTTGGTGAGCTTCAGCTTGGCGAGCATTGCCTGGTTGGCGGGTGCAGTACCGGCCGCTTCAAAGTAATCTTTCATGGACTCGATCCAAATCTCAGCATCAGTTTAGACAGTCCTTCCTTTCCCATCAAATTCTGGCAGTTTGATCTGCTTGAGAAGAAACTTATTCTCCTGTATCACGGCTGTACTTGGTGTAGGGGTCGGACTAGAAACCTGTACCTGGGGTTGTGCCTGGGCATTGAGATTCTTAACGTTAACAACTCGCTAAATGTCTCTTACATTACATTTCATACCCAATTCAGCTTTCAGCCAAGAGACCCAATCACTTAACTTTTTATCAATACTCATAGACAAGACAATCATTGATAAGAAGAAGTCTTATTTCATTCATATGGGCATAGTCCTTTCGGAGTACAATATTTCTTGGGATGGAAGAGCAAGCTGATACATTAATTCGGGGAGAATAGGGTCGTGTTACATTCAACTACGGGAACTGGGTAATAGTATGGATTTGGGTCATGGATCTTCAAGAATCGATACGTCATTGGAAGATTAGGGTATCCTTTCCTTTGGTATCCATTCTTCTCGTACTGTCCCAACACCTTGATCCTGTCGGCGGGGATTATGCGGGTCACTTTCTCGTACACATACGTGTTCAACTTGACCTTCCGACCTTCGACATGTAAGGTTGCGTTTACTTGAGCCTCAACAAAAATGAACAGCTTTACGATCTTCAGGTCCTCCAACCACTTGATTCTCTTTAGGTTGGTTCGAAGGTACACAAATCGGTGGGTAAGAGCTGAGTTTTGATGCCGAGAAGTGCTTAAAAATAGCCAAAAATTATGAATATCAAGGGAAAAATATTCAACGTCGAAGGCGGCGGCTCCAGCTAGGACGATTTTAAGCACTAAGTGAAATACGACTCTTAAAAGACGCCCGAGCGACACTTGTTGATTTTTAATAAATTTTCAGTCTACCGTGCAGGTTGTCAGGAGTTTCCAGCCAATGCTGGATGTCAATCTGGACGCGCAAAAATTTACAGCACTCGATTTGGACACCGGACGGGGAAATGGCCAAGGAAATGGTCAAGATGCGAAGGGGTGGACAAAATTTTGGCAAAATGGGCAAGTGACCTTTGGAAGCCCAAAATTTAAATGTCACATGAAAGTTTGGAGGAGAAGCATGCATCAAATCGTGGCATGAAGGAGGCGCCATCAGGCGCCGAAAAATGCGCTTGGATCTTGATGGATGGAGATGCCTGGCTGCACACAACCTACCTAATTGACAATGGGGCTTGCCTACCCTCTGCCTGCTGATCATATCGCCGCCTCTTGCTCGCTCAATGATGGCCTGGATGAAGATTTCTGATTTGTCTTTCTCTCTCCTCCCTCTCTCTCCCTTAAGAGACTGTTCTTGTGTGGAAGAAGACAATGAAGAATGATGGAGGAAAGCTTGTCCGGATGAGACCGGATTGCTTTCGGATGGATGAAGATATAAAAAGTGCTGTTCTTGAAGATGCTAAGCATTGAATGCATGCTGGAAATCAGTCCCGTAATCAAGACCAAGAAATCGGGACATGAAAATAAGCGGTAATGCTATTTTTATAAAGGAAAATGATATTTTAATGCTATTTGCTTTATGAAACCTTGTTCATATGGGATGAAAGTTCATTATGATATTGTTCTACATGATTTTCAACTGTTTGCAACCTGAAAATCAGAAAATATAAGGCTACATGGCTGGAATTAGTGTTAAAATACATGAAAAACACAGGTTTTAAGGGCAAAATTGGGGGTTTTGCTACATAAATGAGAAATATGATATGTCACACCAACTAAATCTGAGTTTTTGCTATCAATGAACCTAAGGGCCATAGCCCACAATAAACTTTAATTTTCAGTCATTATTTATTAAAGAAAAATAGGAAAAAATTACCCAAAAATGGAAAAAATGGGTTTAAAAATAGGAAAAAATAGAAAATGGACTGAGAAAAATTAGGGAAAATTATATCTATGTTTGTGCAATGTATAACGATGGCAAAGCACGAGGTTGGCCTCAGTTTGTCTCCATTTCTATGTTTTGTGCGTATTTATCATTCTTTTAAAAGGGAGAAATGCATAGAAACCCTATCTAACAGATCAATGATGCAAAATGCTAAGAGTTGGATGAAGAGGGGATGAAACACTGAAAGATAAAGAAAAGATTTGATTTATGCATTGCACTTGGCATATAGGAAACGGTTTGAATAAAGAGGATGGTAGCATGAGCATATGGCTCGGTGCCTCCTTTCAACGCAGCACGCGTTAGTAGAATTCATGAAAAGAATGCTTTATACACCATTCACGATGCTGATCTTTCTTTTGTCTGAGCACATAGTCATACACGATTTGCATTAAGCATAATAATTAAAAGGTATCAGAAAAACCTCATGGATGCATGGCACCTGTTTTCCTTAGGTTGTGACCAACGATGAGCGTGAGAGGATGTCCTAAGCTGTAGGTTAGTTGTTGGGTCCTAAGGGGGAGGTGTAGTGAGGAATGGTACATCTTGGAACGTAAAATATTGGTACCTTGAGAGGAGTTTGTGCTCGTTTGTGTTATATGTTTAGCAGTTCATCAAAGAGCCAATCCCTGCAATGTAGGAGAGCTGCAGTGGGGCTACGACTATTAGTCGGTGGAGTGCCTCCATATTTATGTGATCGTGGCATTGCCAATGTATGAGGGTTCTCCCTCTGAGGAGTTTAAGGGAAACATTGGACTATAAACCATAGACGCAGGAATTAAGCTTTAGGGCAGTTTGTCCTTTAGTATTAGATTGACGCTCTTGGTCCGCGAGGCCGTGAGGGTGTTTGTGTGTCATGAGCATGAGGTCCGGCTAGTGCTATAGCCAGTGCCGGCCCATTTCAGGTCCCATCAGTGGTGTGTTTTCCGGGAGCCACCTATAAGTGGTGGTTTTTGGATCTAGGTTTCTAGGGACCAAAAGAAAGTTGGTTTATGTCCTCTAACAAGGACCATCAAGACGAAATCCAGAAAGCAGAACGTGCTGAGAGGGCTAGGCGGCGGTTAGAGATCGTAAGTCATTATTCTCCTCAAAGGAGTAGCCCAGTACGTATAAGAGGCAGTGGTCTTAGTAACCCAACTGCTCTACATAGTCTTTTAGGTGTAGGAGGAAGCGTAAGTTCTTCTTCTCCTCCACCAAGTCTACCCACTTCAAGTGGGGGTGTGATTCCGACAGTTCAAACTCCCATTGCTAATTCGATTGTCACCATGGCACAACCTATTGCAATTCTTGCAGGGACGCCGGATTTACCAGCCTTAGGAGTTCCCTTGCCCATTTTTAATGGGTTAGCGGAAGAGGATGCAGAATTTCACATTTGTGAGTTCCAAAGATTGATATTCAATTATCGCATCCAAGACGATGGACATCTCATGATGTTCTTTAATATGACGTTAAAAGGAAGGGCTGTGGTATGGTATCACAGCATAGAGTCTGGGACCATAACCACAATTGATCAATTCTATGCAGCTTTCCGAGGAGAATATGCCCCTGAAAGAGGTGGCCAATATTGGTTGCGTGTCTTGAATGTAACACGCCAAGACCCTCATGAGAATGTGAAAGCATATGCCAAGAAGCTCAAGGAAGTGTTTTGTAAGTTACAAACTTACATTCCCATTTCGCCGACTGCCCAATTGCAATACTTTTTGCATGGGTTGTATTTTAATATCCAAGTACAATTGAACAGTGTGGCCTTGGCAGATATAGACATCGCTATTACGCGGGCAGAGGAGTAGAAGCACGATTACAAATGGCCTACTCCTCTCGAATGAATGTTAATGGGGGTTTAGTACCTGGCGGCAATCCATCATTGACGAATGGAAGTCAAGGGATGCCTATGATTAACCCTAATGGGAGGGGGAGTGTGGTTCAGAATGTACCTTTACTGCCAACTCCTCCCAGTGTGACTATGCCTTTCGCAAGTCAGTTGGCTCCACCAAATGTTGGAAGCCAAGTTTCGAATTCTAACGTTGTTCCTGTGGGTCAACAGCCAATGCCAAATCAGATTGTTAGGCCAATGGAACGACAGGTTGACGATTGAGGCTATGAGTCGAGTGCATCTAATGTCCTTGGCGAAGTTAAGGATATGATGAAGTATTATACCGATATGATTTCCGAACAATATTGACAAATAGCTGTCGATGTTAATTTCTTGAAGAAGCAACAAAATCTGATAGGGAGTCGATGCCCTGAAGAGGGTGGACCCTCTAGATTCAGTTGTAAGTGGTGCGGTGGACAACATTTCCCCAGAAACTGTCCAAATGTGAAATGTGACATTTGTGGGAAGTCAGGCCATTTAGCTGCTACCTGTTGGAGTAAGATTAATTCTCTCCAACAAGGGAGTAAACAACCGGGCCCAGTGAATCATAGAGCGCAAGGAAATAACTTGCAGCAGAATGATGCACCAAGACAAATATTGCAGAGGGGAAAAACAAATGTAGAGGAGTTGCCACAAGGCAATGGAGTCAGCCTTATTGAGGCTGTGCAAGTCGATGATGCTGAAACCTCTAACTTAAGAGCCATGACGAGAGGCCAAAAGGCTAAAGAGGTTGACAAAGATAATGAAAAACCGATTGAGGGAAACCCTAAATAAGGGAATAAGGGGACATAGGTCCAGAATCCTAGCATAGAAGGGGGACCGCTAAAGCCGGTTGACAGAAAAGGCGACCCTAAAAAAGATGAGGAAGTGCCAAGAAAGAAGGCAAGAGCTAAGAAAGAAGCACCAAAGCTAGTCTCAAGACCAAAAGAGAGGATGATGTGGCAAGAAAAGAGAGCTTTGGCTACCCATCATGATTTTGATTTAGCAAGTTCTCTTTGCGAGGTCAAACCATATGTGAACCTCTTGCAATTGATTATCTCCAGGAGTACGCAAGGAATTTAAAAAGATCCTGCGTATTGGGTATATTGTGGAACCTTTGGGCATAGCACGAGTAGGAGAAGATTGGTTTGATTATGCTAAAAAGAACTGCCCTAGGGTTCCAGCTTATGTAGATGGAATATTAGTGGAACATGCCATTGTAGACACTGGATCCTCTGTCAATATCATGAGTTCAGAATTGATGGAGAGGTTAGGTCTAGGCATCCAGAAAGACAGCTCCACCCTTCTTAGAATAGCTGATGATAGTCTAAGACAACCAGAAGGTTGCATTACTAGAGTCCATGTTACAGTTGCAAGTGTAGAATGCTTCTTGGACTTTAGGGTGATAAGATTTGTAGGACGTCCTAGCTATCGAGTTTTGCTAGGTAGGCCTTAGATCTTACGAACAGACTGTCAAGTCAATATACCCGCTGGTCGAGTGGTTCTAGGTAGAGGTGCTAATTGAGTAATAGTCGATGCTTACCCTGAGTCTCCTTAGAGTGAGAGATCTCCTTTATCTTCTACTGAATTAGAGACAGCAGATGATCCATCTGGTAGTGAGACATCATCCAATGATGAATCTAAAGAGGGGTCCACTACAGAGGATATTTATCAGATAACTTTAAACGAGCCGATAGAGCCGTAAGATAGGATAAGAGATGCAGATGTGATTGAGTTGGACCTTGGCACACCGAATGATTCGCGGCCAATTAAATTAGGTTCCATGCTCAGTTCAACAGAAAGGGAGGACTATGTGTCCTTGATCCAAGAATTCCACGATATCTTTGCTTGGAGTTATGACGAGCTGAGAGGCATTCCTCCCAGCCTGGCTGTTCATACTATTCCTGTAAAAGAAGGCAGTCATCCTGTGCATCAGAAAGTAAGGCGTATGCCTTTTGAATTAAGGGACCAGTTGTTTGAGGAGTTACAGAAGTTAAGAAAAGCTGATTTAATCTTTCCTGTACAACACACAGAATGGTGTTCACCAGTTGTTATTAGGAAGAAGAAAAATAATCAGATCCGATTATGTGTAGATTTTAAAGAGATGAATAAGCATACGGCTAAGGATTACTACCTGCTGCCATTTATTGACCAGATTTTGGATCAATTAGCGAGTAGGGAAATATATTCATTCATGGATTGCTTTGCAGGATACAACCAGATGGCAATTGCAGAGGAGGACAAGTTGAAAACAACTTTTATTACTGTCTTTGGTACTTTTGCGTACCATGTGATGGCCTTTGGTTTGTGCAATGCACCTGGATCGTGGCAACAAATAGCAGACAAGACCTTTGGTGACATCTTCCCCGATGAGTTGAAAGTATTTATTGATGACCTGGGGGCAGCCACTGTAAGGGAAAGGATGTTGATTATCTTAAGAAAATGCTTTGAGCATTGCAGATAATTTTGTATCGCTCTTAACCCACGGAAGTGTGTCTTTGGAGTGCCTTATGGGCTATTGCTAGGCCACATGGTCAGTTTAGTAGGGATAGCAACCAAACCTGAAAAGATCAAGGTTATAGTTGCTATGAGCCCACCACGCACCCCGAAACATGTGCATAGCTTTCTGTCATCAATAGGGTACTATCGAAGGTTTATAAATGCCTTGGCAGAAAGGACATTGCCATTAACGAACTTATTATCATTTAGCTGTCTATTTGAATGGAGCGACCCTTGTAAGGTAGCTTTCGAGGATGTGAAACAAGAGCTAGTAAAAGCACCCGTTTTAAAAGCACCTAAAAGAGGCGAGGTGTTCTATATATTTTCAGCAGTAGCCACCATGCATAGTATAAGCTGCTATTTAGCCCAAATTTGGGAGGAAAAGTGGTATCATCCGATAGCTTTTGCTAATCGAAAATTGGGCATTTCAGAGATCAATTATACCTACATGGAGAAGTTGTGTCTTGTAATGGTCTTTGGGACTAAGAAATTCAGGCACTACATCCTCTATGAAAAGGTAATGTTCTATACGAAGGCGGAAGGGCTTAGATTGCTTATGAACAAGCTACAGCCACCTGATTGTTTGGCAAAGTGGTTAATCACTTTGCAGGAGTTCGAGTATGAGATTAAGAGTAAGCCACCGAGGCTGTAGGGTATTGTAGAATGCCTTATGGATTTCAGGGAGCTGAAAGAGTTCTTAGCTGAAGAAAGTGATATTGAAGAAATGTTTAAAATTGGTACAGCTTCTATTCCATCTTGGTATGCTGCTATTACGCATTATCTATCAACAGGAGAGACTGGAGCTAGTTTGTCAAAGTCAGAAAGAGGAAAATCAAACAACATGCTTTGAAGTTTTACTTGATCGTAGGAACACTATATCGGCAGGGTGTTGATGATATCTATCACCAATGTGTGATGCATGACGAGGTTCCTTTTATTTTAGAAGAGTGCCATGACTCTGCATGTGGAGGGCACTTCGCTGGACGGTTGACGGGTGCATAAAGTGTTTAGAAGAGTGCCATGACTCTGCATGTGGAGGGAACTTCGCTGGACGGTTGACAGTTGACGGTTGACGGGTGCATAAAGTGTTAAGAGCTGGATATTGGTGGCCATCTATCTTCCAAGATTCTTTTGAGTATGTAAAGAAATGTGATACCTGTCAAAGACATGACAGTAGAGAGAATAGAAAATGCCAACTTACACCTATCATGGCTATCCTTCCATTTGAGAGTGGGGCATTGATTTTGTGGGTCCTATCACCCCGTCGTCTACTACTCAGAAGAGGTATATTATAGTACCAACTGATTCTTTTACAAAATGGTCAGAAGCGCGGGCGACGAGGCAGGACAATGCAAAAGAGACTGCAAGTTTCCTTTTAGAGCAGATTATCTGCCGCTTTGGTCCACCGAAAGAATTAGTGTCGGACTGTGGAACCCATTTTTTGAACAAAGTGATTAAAAGCTTGACTGAAGCTTGGCAAATCAAGCATAATAAAACGACCCCTTATAATCCGCAAGAAAATGGGCAAGTTGAAAGCACTAATAAGCAGCTTGTGGGGATCTTGTCTAAGATAGTATCTGAGAAGAAACGGGACTAGGACAGGAAGTTGTATGTGGCAGTATGGGCATATAATACAACATTCAAGCGAGCTACCGGCTATACTCCATTCAAATTGGTTTATGGGGAGAGTGTGTTACCCCTCGAAATTGAGTTGCCAACCATACGGTTTGCAATTAACCATTCTTTGGGAGATGAGGATTCCCTTTTTGAATGTTTCACGACCCTAGCCCACCTGGATGAGCTGAAATTGCAGAGCTTATTACACCAGGAGGTAGCCAAATGTTGGATGAAACAGTTGCATGACCTTAGAGCGAAGAAATACACCTTTAAAAAAGGGCAATTAGTCCTATATTTTGATGCGCGTAGGGAGTTGTTTCTAGGGAAGCTGGAACCTAAATGGGATGGCCCCTACAAGATTGTGAGGCTAGGGAAAAATAGGTCTATGGCCCTATTAGCTGATCTACAGGGAGTAGAGTTTAAAAATAAGGTTAATCTTAATAAGATTAAACCTTATTATTTCTAAGTATACTAATACAAAGAAAATGCATTGTAGGTCCATGCTGGGGATGATTTGAGACCTGCAAAAGAGCTTTAAAGCCGGTTGATGAGGCAGTAATTCCTTATTTGGAGCACCCATATTTGGAGCAGAGATACCATCAGTGGACGATTTTAAGCACCAAGCGAAATACGACTCTTAAAAGGCGCTCGAGCAACACTTGTTGATTTTTGATAATTTTTCAGACTACTATGTGGGTTGTGAGGAGTTTCCAGCCAATGCGGGATGTCAAGCTGGATGCGCAGAAATTTACAGCACTCGATTTGGACACCGGACGGGGAAATGGCCAAGGAAACGGTCAAGATGCGAAGGGGTGGACAAAATTTGGGCAAAATGGGCAAGTGACCTTTGGGAGCCCAAAATTTAAATGTCACATGAAAGTTTGGAGGAGAAGCATGCATCAAATCGTGGCATGAAGGAGGCGCCATCAGGCGCCGAAAAATGCGCTTGGATCTTGATGGATGGAGATGCCTGGCTGCACACAACCTACCTAATTGACAATGGGGCTTGCCTACCCTTTGCCTGTTGATCATATCGCCGCCTCTCGCTCGCGCAATGATGGCCTGGATGAAGATTTCTGATTTTAGTCTTTCTCTCTCCTCCCTCTCTCCCCCTTAAGGGGATGTTCTTGTGTGGAAGAAGACAATGAAGAATGATGGAGGAAAGCTTGTTCGGATGAGACCAGATTGCTTTCGGATGGATGAAGACATGAAGAGTGCTATTCTTGAAGATGCTGAGCATTAAATGCATATTGGAAATCAGTCCAGTAATCAAGACCAAGAAATCGAGACATGAAAACAAGCGGTAATGCTATTTTTATAAAGGAAAATGATCTTTTTATGCTATTTGCTTTATGAAACCTTGTTTATATGGGATGAAAGTTGATTATGATATTGTTTTACATGAGTTTCAACTGTTTCCAACCTCATTATCAGAAAATATAAGTCTACATGGCTGGAATTAGTGTTAAAATACATGAAAAAGACGCGTTTTAAGGGTAAAATTGGGAGTTTTGCTACATAAATGAGAAATATGATATGTCACACCAACTAAATCTGAGTTTTTACTGTCAATGAATCTAAGGGCCACATGCCACAATCAACTTTAATTTTCAGTCATTATTTATTAAAGAAAAATAGGGGAAAATTGCCCAAAAATGAAAAAAATGGGTTTAAAAATGGGAAAAAATAGAAAACGGACTGAGAAAAATTAGGGAAAATTATATCTATGTTTGTGCAATGTATAACGATGGCAAAGCACAGGGTTGTCCTCGTTTTGTCCCCGTTTCTATGTTTTGTGCGTATTTATTGTTCTTTTAAAAGGGAGAAATGGATAGAAACCCTATCTAACCGATTAATGATGCAAAATGCTAAGAGTTGGATGAAGAGGGGATGAAACATTGAAAAATAAAGAAAATATTTGATTTATGCATTGCACTTGGCATACAGGAAACGGTTTGAATAAAGAGGATGGTAGCATGAGCATATGGCTCGGTGCCTCCTTTCAACGCAGCACGCGCTAGTAAAATTCATGGAAAGAATGCTTTATGCACCATTCACGATGCTAAACTTTCTTTTGTCTGAGCATATAGTCATACATGATTTGCATTAAGCATAATAATTAAAAGGTATCAAAAAAACCTCATGGATGCATGGCACCTATTTTCCTTAGGTTGTGACCAACGATGAGCGTGAGAGGATATCCTAAGCTGTAGGTTAGTTGTTGGGTCCTAAGGGGAAAGTGTAGTGAGGAATGATACATCCTGGAATGTAAAATATTGGTACCTTGAGAGGAGTTTGTGCTCGTTTGTGTTATATGTTCATCATATCGATCCTTCATTGATAATCTGAGGCATGCATCGTGGTCATAAACATGACCTGGAACACCATGAACCTGTTCCATGCTTCATGAATCTGCAAGACAGCATCGATAAGTAAGGAAATGTTCTTAACAACAACATTTGCTTTACTTCTTCTTATTAAGTTTTTTTATAAAGACAGATCCTTTGTTGGTTGGCTCTGATACCAACTGTAACGTGTCCACCTGTTCGTTCACAGGACACGTCTTAGCAGCCCACCGAGAAGAGAGTCTAGAAAGCTCTACCTGGCACTCCCATGGAATGTTACGGGTTTTGCGATCTAGGTCTTCTCGAGTCTGCCACGTAGCGGAAGTATTCCGGCTGTTTCCACTTAGGACCGACCTGAATCAGGGTTTCCCTAATGGTCAAATTCCTAAAATGTAGCTAGCATTGAATCCCATGCGAACTACTTTACGCAGAAACGCCAGGGTCGAGGCGGATTCATGCTGCACTTGGTTCAAGGATAATGTGAAACGAGAGGGATATAAAGCTCGACCTCTCTGCCCATAAGGCATAGTCCCATTCCGTTCCCCTAAAACAACATAAATCGAGATTCTGGTAACCTGAACTCTAGGTCAGCGTTGCCTGCTGTTCATTACCTTCGAGAAAACTTTCATGCTATCAATTTCATTTG